>NC_090655.1:106843114-107033114 GCF_040937935.1 Hyperolius riggenbachi
ATTAAAGCATCATAGTTGCAGAAGGCGCATGTTTCAGCTCCTGGCGTCATCCCTCCAGGAAGTGCCCGCTGAGGCTCTGACCATACCTATCTGCTTTGCCGTGGCCCGCCTCTAGCTTGTCAGCTGCAGCGTACTTGGTGGATGCTCAGCTTGGGGTGAGCCAGGGCAATGCTGGAGGAGGATTCTGAAGAGCTTTGGCAGTCTTCAGAAACATGTCCGTAACTTGCTGCCATGGGGGGGGGGGGGGGGAGTTTCTCGAGTGGAGTTTCACCTGGTACGTGAAGATATCTGACAAGGTAAGTACTTAATGTTGACCTCCCTTTGTTCCGTCCTCATTAAGACAGAGCCTGTTGTGACTGGTTCTGTCATTTTTACTACAGTGTACTCTTTAAAGAGGCATGCGCTTCAAGCATTTTACAGGGCAAGGAACAGTAAGTCACCTCATCTTAAATTGAAATTTTCATCGAGTCTGTTAGGAACAAGTGTACTTAGCTTATCTTTCCACTTACATTTCCTTTTTAGAAAAGTAGTGTGGGAGTCCACTCTTTCACCAGACGTCACCTTCTCCAGAATGCACCATCTCAGGTCACCCACAGTATGCTGGCGTTCCAAATCATCTTACCTCTTGGAAAATCATATTTGTTTCACCAATAGGTTGATTGGCTTTGTACGTGCCAATACCACTGTGTTTATTAATGTATTGCTTCACAGGGCTTGAGGTTTGACCAACAAAACTAAACCTGCTGTGGGTGACCTGAGGTAGTGTATTCTGCACCCCTGTTGGATCCTGGTGCTGACTGCTTGACTTCCTGGTATATGATTTGGTGATAGTTTGAGTATTTTTAGAAAACTCCAGGTTAGTAGTAGCAAATGTCATTGTCATCAGGAGAATACCAATCAATGGCAGATAGCACAGTTGTAGTGAGATGAACTGTACAGAAACACAGTGCTCCAGTTATATAAATTAAGGCCACTTAAATAAGCCAGCATATTACTTAGAGAATGGAAGAGGCAAAAATAGAACTATTTGGCTTACCGGTAAATTCAAAGCTTTGTCTTGGGAAAGATATAAAAACTGCATTTCAGCATAAGAATCTTATACTATCTGTGAGACATGGTGGTGTTAGTGTCCTTGTTTGAGTGTGATCTTCTTCCTCTGCAACAAAATAGTTTGCTGTAACACTGGTGTTACTATGCATTGTACCAGCAAAGTCTGTAGGAAAATATCAGAGTACTCAAAAGAAACTGGGGCATGCAGTGAGGGAATAAGCAAAAACTCACAAAAAAGCAGTTAATGCAAGAAAGCCCAAACTATCCCTAAATAGATGCTGTCCGATAAGGAGGAGTAATCTAAAATTCCAGAAATTCTATCAGGATTTGTCAAAAGTTAATAGAAATATTGTCTGCAGTAATTATTGGCCAGGTTATAATAGGTAGATGCTAGTGGCAGGCAGATGGTGATGTGTAAACTCGGTAGATAGTGATAGGTAAAAACTTGTTGCAGGCACTATGCATTAGAGATGGTCAAGGAGATGCAAGAATATGCAAATTGCAATGCAAATTTATGCAGCTTGAAAATGGACCTATCAAATCTTGTCAAGGAATGAGGAAGGTGAGATAAGGTGACATCTGCCTGGGCTGTGCTGTCACATGAGCAGGGAGTGAGGATAACAAGCAAGGTTTTGCATTTTACCCAAGGGTCTAACTACAAATAAATAGGACCTTGTCATGAGAACAATACACCAGATTTCATCCACTCTACATAATAATAAAATACAAATCTAGACAAAATTTGGTACAAAATAAAGAATTGGTAGACATAGTAATATATATATGTGTTTGAAGGGGGCGCTATTGGTTAGTTACACAATCTATAATGAGTATATATCACCACCAATATTATGTAGAGTAGAAAAGCTTTATTGCTAATTAATATAATTCTGGAGATATAAAAATAATTTAAAAAAAGATAAGTATTGTAAAAAAGAGAGGATGGAGTCTCCAGTGTATACATACACTGCACTCCACTGCGTCAATTCTAAAAAACAGCCTATATCTGAGTTACACTCACAAACCCTCATGCACTCACACATTGATCACATGCATACGGGAGCCACCTGATTTTCTGTTGCTAGCTTTGCTTAATTTCAATGTACCAATGTACCAAAGTGTCTCTCGCAGCCCACTTTGCCTGGGATCGGCGTTGAGGGTATTTCTCACTATACACTTCAGATGGCGGTGACGTTCTTGTGTATTAGGCCCTGGATGTTGTTCACGGTGTGCCTCTGAGGAAGCGGCTTTTGGCCGTGAAACACGTGTCAGGCATTTTTATGTGAAGTG
This sequence comes from Hyperolius riggenbachi, assembly GCF_040937935.1. Lineage (NCBI taxonomy): Eukaryota > Metazoa > Chordata > Amphibia > Anura > Hyperoliidae > Hyperolius > Hyperolius riggenbachi. The sequence goes on from NC_090655.1 coordinate 106,845,455, forward strand.
AAGGTCTGATGTTGTATCTACGCATATCACCTGCTATCTGAAGGAACAACGATTGAAGAATAAAAAAGAATTTTGGTTCACAAAAAAACCCCGTTTTCTTGTATTTGTTGAACTGTGGTACACTCTGTAACTGCCTAGCCCCAAGGACGCTGACACACAGGCCACCGGCCGGGGCCTGAAGGAAGGCACACTGAACACACAGGGGAACCGTGAGTAAACAGAGGAATACTTCCAGGGAAGAGAACACTCTGTCAGATACGTGCATTTGTAGATAGATAATACATTTCCCTCTGGACTTTCTCAATCTATAAAAAACGTGCCCCATGTATTTACTGACCTTAAAGAACTAAGTATGCAGTTACAGTATCACTGATCCACTTGAGTTAATGTAGCCTGTATGGAATACATAGTTACATAGTTATTTTGGTTGAAAAAAGACATACGTCCATCGAGTTCAACCAGTACAAAGTACAACTCCAGCCCGTCCCCCACATACCCCTGTTGATCCAGAGGAAGGCGAAAAAACCCCCACAAGGCATGGTCCAATTAGCCCCAAAAGGGAGCATTTGTACAGGATCTTCTCAAAAAATTAGCATATTATGATAAAGTTCATTATTTTCTGTAAGGTACTGATAAACATTAGACTTTCATATATTTTAGATTCATTACACTACAACTGAAGTAGTTCAAGCTTTTTATTGTTTTAATATTGATGATTTTGGCATACAGCTCATGAAAACTCAAAATTCCTATCTCAAAAAATTTGCATATTTCATCCGACCAATAAATGAAAAGTGTTTTTAATACAAAAAAAGTCAACCTTCAAACAATTATGTTCAGTTATGCACTCAATACTTGGTCAGGAATCCTTTTGCAGAAGTGACTGCTTCAATGCGGCGTGGAATGGAGGCAATCAGCCTGTGGCACTCCTCAGGTGTTATGGAGGCCCAGGATGCTTCGATAGCGGCCTTAAGCTCATCCAGAGTGTTGAATCTTGCGTCTCTCAACTTTCTCTTCACAATATCCCACAGATTCTCTATGGGGTTCAGGTCAGGAGAGTTGGCAGGCCAATTGAGCAAATTAATACCATGGTCAGTAAACCATTTACCAGTGGTTTTGGCATTGTGAGCAGGTGCCAGGTCGTGCTGAAAAATGATATCTTCATCTCCATAAAGCTTTTCAGCAGATGGAAGCATGAACCCACTTTTGAACCAGAAACAGCGGCAGAGGCGCCTGACCTGGGCTACAGAGAAGCAGCACTGGACTGTTGCTCAGTGGTCCAAAGTACTTTTTTCGGATGAAAAAAACTTTTACATGTCATTCGGAAATCAAGGTGCCAGAGTCTGGAGGAAGACTGGGGAGAGGGAAATGCCAAAATGCCGGAAGTCCAGTGTCAAGTACCCACAGTCAGTGATGGTCTGGGGTGCCATGTCAGCTGCTGGTGTTGGTCCACTGTGTATTATCAAGGGCAGGGTCAATGCAGCTAGCTATCAGGAGATTTTGGAGTACTTCATGCTTCCATCTGCTGAAAAGCTTTATGGAGATGATTTCATTTTTCAGCATGACCTGGCACCTGCTCACAGTGCCAAAACCATTGGTAAATGGTTTACTGACCATGGTATTACTGTGCTCAATTGGCCTGCCAACTCTCCTGACCTGAAACCCATAGATAATCTGTGGGATATTGTGAAGAGAAAGTTGAGAGACGCAAGACACAACACTCTGGATGAGCTTGAGGCCGCTATCGAAGCATCCTGGGCCTCCATAACACCTGAGCAGTGCCACAGGCTGATTGCCTCAATGCCATGCCGCATTGAAGCAGTCATTTCTGCAAAAGGATTCCCGACCAAGTATTGAGTGCATAACTGAACATAATTATTTAAAGGTTGACTTTTTTTTTGTTTTAAAAACACTTTTCTTTTATTGGTCGGATGACATATGCTAATTTTTTGAGATAGGAATTTTGAGTTTTCATGAGCTGTATGCCAAAATCATCAATATTAAAACAAAAGGCTTGAACTACTTCAGTTGTAGTGTAATAAATCTAAAATATATGAAAGTCTAATGTTTATTTGTACATTACAGAAAATAATGAACTTTATCACAATTTGCTAATTTTTTGAGAAGATCCTGTATATTGGCTTTCAGGACTGATGTAATTTGGTACATTGAAAGTAAGCAAAGCTAGCAACAGGAATCAGGTGGCTCCCTTATACATGTGATCAATGTGTGAGTGCATGAGGGTTTGTGAGTGTAACTCAGATATAGGCTGTTTTTTAGAATTGACGCAGAGGAGTGCAGTGTATGTATATGTAACGATTGGTGTCAGCACGCAGAGAGAATCTGATTATCGGTGATCTGCAGTATCACCGAGAATGCAGATTTATACCCGATTATTGATGATCTGCAGTATCACCGATAATCAGATATATTGCTAACCTCTGGACACCTATAGGTATATGAGTGTTTGGTGTAACAGTAATACTTAGAGTAATGCACCTGCAGAGCAGGTGATAAGAAGCAGCCTGGAATACTGCTTATGCTGACACAGGAACCTTCCAACAGCCTGAGATTCTCCAAGGGGTGGAGTCAGGCTGAAGGTAGGAGGAACCTGCACAGGGGACTATCTCTAAAGGGGGAGAGATAGTTCCCAAGGTAGTATCAGATATCAAACAATGCCTAGTCTTGGTGTGAGGTCCGTGGTCTCTTCACCCTGGAACTAGTCTGATGCACAACATAAATGATAATACAATTCCCTAGTCTTGGGTGTGAGTTCCGTGATCATCAACACCCTGGAACTAGTCTGGAATATAACACAAAGACAATACAGTTCCCTAGTCTTGGGTGTGAGGGCCTTGATCTCAACACCCTGGAACTATGCTAGAGAATACACAGAAGGTACACAGTATTCCTAGTCTGGGGTGTAAGGGCCTTGATCTCAACACCCAGGAACTGGTCTAACAAATAATAATAACAATACAAGGAAATCTGGCTCAGTGTGAATTCCCAGGAAACTCTGGTTCAAACACACTGCAAGGATCTGACTATGGTCTGAATGCTTCCACGTAAGTGTTTGCAATGGCAGACAACCAGTGAATGACCAGCACCCATTATAAATAGCACAGCGCTCACCAGCGCCTCCCCTAAGTGCTGGACCAATGGGAACTGATTGAATCGTCAGCTGACCGGCTTGGTCAGCTGACTCCCTTCTGGCTGTCATAAAAGTTCTGCCTCCCAGCACGCGCGCGTCCTTCTGAACCTGTGTGGACTATCAGTCCCAGCCACACCAGACGTGTTGTGTACCACCCGCCGCGCTGGACGCGGAACCAGCCGCACCGCTATCAGAGCATGCGGCGGTTTCTCCGCGTTCAGCCATACTAGCAGATGTCGGCCTATGCGTGCAAACCGCCGCGTTAGATGCAGAATCGGCCACCTTGTTCTGAGCACACGCGGCGGCTTTTCCGCGTTTTTTCTCACAGTATACACTGGAGACTCCATCCTCTCTTTTTTTACAATACTTTTTATCTTTTTTTAATTATTTTTATATCTCCAGAATTATATTAATTAGCAATAAAGCTTTTCTGCTCTACATAATATTGGTGGTGACATATATTCATTATAGATTGCGTAACTAACCAATAGTGCCTCCTTCAAACATAGTTTTATTTTTTTGTCATATTGGAGGGGGGTTAAGGGGACACCCCAGATCCTGAAGGATTGGCAGCAGGAGGAATCCTCCTCCACAAGTTAGTTAGGACATTTGGTCAGTGGTGCACTTCATCTACCTTTAAGACATAGTAATTACAGTGACAAATCTAACATGAATTGGTAGACCTTACAGTGACAAATGTCACACAATGAATAAAATGTTTAACAAATTCCAAGACACAAAAGGGTGAGATAGACCGGTCCTTGCACACCTAACATCTAAAAGAATAGGGAAGAAACAAGAGGTGGAGTACTATAGAATATACATCAGATCTTTGGAGTTTGGATTGGTGTTAAAACTGTTACTATGGAAAATTATAACATGGGGGCCGTCTTGTCAAAAATGGAAATGAAAAAATGGAAGGTACTATTTAGTGGTCTTTCTAGTCTAAAAATTGCAAGAAAACCAGCATAATCAACACTTTCTCACAGGGCATTATAGTTGTGAGTCAAGTCCAATAAGCTTTGACCAATAAGGACATGAAGCACAAACCACAATATACCATTATAACCGGCAATAGATTAGTGAAATGGTTTTGGCATTTAGACATGTTTAGAGGTAAGAGAACTAAACATTGTGGACACTATCTTACTGGATGTTTGTAGCTACAAGCTGTGTTTGTTTTGTTTCTGTTTTTATTTTTTACGATGTTGATTTTTTTTTATTATTGTTTTGTTTTGTTTTTTGTCTCATATCTCTGATCCATCCCTTACATAGGATCAAATTGATATTGCATGGAGTCATGGTTTTCACTCCCAAAATATTGTCTCAGGGACAACATCACCTCTAACTTTGTACAACTCTTTACTTTCACACATATTAGCTCTTGCTGGTCTTCAAAGTTGTAGGGCAATTCCCCAGGTAACCAGTGATTGAGCTGATCAACTAAATCAGGGGTAGGGAACCTTGGCTCTCCAGCTGTGATAAAACTACAAATCCCAGCATGCATTTGACTTTATTAATCATGACTGTGGCTGTCAGAATCCTGCAATGCATTGTGGGACTTGTAGTTCCTTAACAGCTGGAGAGCCAAGGTTCCCTACCCCTGAACTAAATCATCCACCAGAGGTTGTTTCCTACTATAACTCAGTGCATACATCTGCATCGGTGTGTTATTCTGTTCAAATACTCCTTTATACTGCACATTGCATAAAGTGAAGTTGTTTATTGCATATTCACAAAACTTCAATAAAAAAAAATAAAAAATAAATAAAAATTGCAAGAAAACCACAGGTTTACTTTGTATCTGGAGCTTCTCAAGTTTACACTCTTCAGGAAATTCTACACACAGAATATTAAGTCGGTCATTAATCTTTTAGAATAACCTATTCCTAGCATCTGTGAATTTGAAAAATGTTATCTGCACCTCCCACTGCACTTGAATTCACAGCCCTCTGTGAGATTTGAAACCTTTTCTGTTTACTGCTCTACTTTCTGGAATGTCCTCTTTCTCCCTGGATATTCATGAAGGCTACGTCCATAGTTCTGTTTGCTCAGGCTTGGTTCACAGTGGGGGTTGTGTTGAATTCCCCGTAAAAGCAGAAACAAGAAAGTCCCACCTCGGGTTCTGGTGCATACATTCAATAAACAGTATGCTTCACTGTCTGTGTATGCCCACCTTTTGTGACGCTTATTGTGACCTTAAGACTACACTGTGTGTACTCCTGTTCGTAATTGCCTGAGGAAGCGGGAATATACCCTTGAAACGCGTTGTGCTGAGGAATTTTAAAGTTTTTAGATATATTTTATTCTGTTGGCGCCTCTGTTCTCCTTACAATATCAGCATCCACCCCTGGTGGAGGAGTTGAATTCCCTTTCTTCTCCTAATCTACAGAGAGCGACATCTTAATCCTGAGTGAGGACAGGCCTAATCTCCTCACCTGCCTACACAGTGGTTGCCTAATTGGTAACCCTGACTTGGGAGTATATCTATCATATACTTTTCCATTTACCCATCACCCAATTTACTACACTATATTGGGCTCTCAATGCCCCTTCTTGTTCTTTTGTGATAAGAACTGCATGCAGTGTATTGGGATAAATCACATTAGCTGTCCTGTCAACATTCCATAGGTGTTGCATTGCAGTGCGATGTTCTGGGTTACAATGTGGCTGTTGCTTTGCACCACTTTAAAAGTAACCAAGGCTGTACAGATTAGATAATTATCTGTTCTGGAGGCCCATTTTTAGACTGTCTGCTGCCATGTAGTTGTTACAATGAAAATTTTTGTTTCACTAGCTTTGTTAATAAACTAGCAAAAAAATCTTCCAATAACCCATTTTGAAGCATGGACTTTTTTTTTTTTAGAGTTTATTATTGACACTGAGAGAGGGGTTTTATTACCTTCTAAGAGAAAAACCTATGTTCAAGTGAACCGAAAGAGAGGTTTTTTTTTTTTTTATTTATTTCCTTTTAAGCAATACCAGTTGCTTGGCACTCCTGCTGATCTCTGTGGCTGCAGTAGTGCTAACGTGTGGTGTTCAGTAGTATCCATGCGGTCTGAATTTAATATGCTGAATCCAAACTCCAACACTAGTTTACTACTAGGAATTTGTGAAACGCAGTTACCAGCCAGAGCAGGGGAGAGAAGGCAGGAGCGGGGGCAGCGGTGGGGAGGGGGGACGTCGCCACCCTCCTTCCCCGCTCCCCCTCCAGCTAGTTTCTGCTTAAAATACTGTAAAAATCAATGTTATAAAGCAAGCGGGGAACTTACTTCCTTGTGTTCCACCGCTCGCCTTGTCACTTCCTGTAATGCCGCCCTCTGTACTTCATTGGGCGGCATACAGGAAGTGACTTGGCGAGAGGGGGAGTGCAAGGAAGTGAGTAAGTTCCCCGCTCGCTGCTTGCTTTATAACATTGATTTTTAATGTATTTTAAGCAGAAACTAGCTGGAGGGGGAGCGGGGAAGGGGGGACCCAGGTGAGGGAGAAGGGACCCCCCTCCCCACCATCCACTGCAAGCTGAAACCCCCATCTTGGCTGCTACCGCCTCCAGCATGGCGGCCCCCTCCCCACCCACAGGCAGGGTTGGGACACAGAAAACGGATCAGTTTCTGTGTCGAAAATGGCCTGTGTAGAGGTGGATCCATTTTCCTATTGCCCTTCACTACCCCTACGTGTATCAGGATCCATATGCGGTTCATGAAAATGCAGCAGATCCAGACCTTCCGTTCAGGTTTTGAAAACGGGTCCCCCTAAACACAGACAGATCAGTTTTTTGTTTGGGTAAATAAGGCTCCTATTTTTAACATTGCTATCCGTGGCCCCGGTTTTGATCAGGTTTCAAAAACTGAGCCATGGATACATTTCTGGACCTAGTGTGAACCTACTCATATAAAACTTACCAGTCTTGAAATGAAAACAAAAGTGAGAGGAATATGGAGGCTACCATATATATTCCCTTTTAACCTCCCTGGCGGTCTATTAAGATCGCCAGGGCGGCTGCGGGAGGGTTTTTTTTTTAATTAAAAAAAAACTGTTTCATGCAGCCAACTGAAAGTTGGCTGCATGAAAGCCCACTAGAGGGCGCTCCGGAGGCGTTCTTCCGATCGCCTCCGGCGCCCAGAATAAACAAGGAAGGCCGCAATGAGCAGCCTTCCTTGTTTTGCTCACATCGTCACCATAGCGACGAGCGGAGTGACGTCATGGACGTCAGCCGACGTCCTGACGTCAGCCGCCTCCGATCCAGCCCTTAGCGCTGGCCGGAACTTTTGTTCCGGCTGCACAGGGCTCGGGCGGCTGGGGGGACTCTCTTTCGCCGCTGCTCGCGGCGGATGGCCGCAGAGCGGCGGCGATCAGGCAGCACACGCGGCTGGCAAAGTGCCGGCTGCGTGTGCTGCTTTTTATTTCGCTCAAATCGGCCCAGCAGGGCCTGAGCGGCGACCTCCGGCGGTGATGGACGTGTATAGTCGTCCATACCGCTGAGGAGGTTAAACAATACCAGTTGCCTGGCAGCCCCTATGTTCTATTTGGCTGCAGTAGTGCCTGAATCACACCAGAATCGAGCATGCAGCTAATTTTGTCAGATCTGACAATGTCAGAAACACCTGATTTGCATATGTTTGCTCAGGGTCTATGGGTAAAAGCATTAAAGGCAGAGGATCAGCAGGACAGCCAGGCTTTATGCATTGTTTAAGTAAATACATTTGTCAGCCTCCATATCAATCTCGCCTTGGGTTCACTTTAAAAGGAAATAAATATGGCAGCCTCTATATCCTTCTAGCTTTAGGTTCCCTTTAATGTCTATTCTTTGCTTTCAGCGTGCAGTAAGAATCACCACCAGGAATTCCATGGCCCTGTTGGATGTTCTTTTCCAGCAGAACATTGGGGCCAATGCTGTGTGAGAACGTCACAGTTGAGTATTTTTTGGATCTGGAAAAGGAAAATGTCTGTAGCAGGCCAATGTCCTGTCTTTTTTAACGTTTCTCTGTTTTGTAAATACCAAATTTACGTTCTTTCCTTTCTTCCATAAAGATCCAAAGAATAAAAAATGGATACCTTTTACGATCTTGGTATCTAACGTTGCTTAAAGAAAACTTGTATCCAAAAGTTAGGCTGAACCACTGCAGCTCAGTAAGTTCTTTTGTAAATCAAGAAATAACAAAGAATCCCGTTAGGAGATAAACTAGTCCAAAAACAGATCTGTCAGATTTTCACTGCCTACTGTAAGTGATTGTTTATGAATCCACTGACTCCGACTCCAGGTACTCAAAATTGCTTCAACTCCTCAACTCAGACTCTTCAGTCCTACTACTTACCAGGGCTGTGGAGTCGGTACAAAAATCATCCGACTCCAACTCCTCCGATTATGAAACCACAGACTCCGACTCCAGGTACCCAAAATTGCTCTGACTCTTCAACTCTGACTCTTCAGTCCTTTTTTTTTTTTTTTTTTTTTTTCCCACAATCAACGTTTATTGATGCAAAAAGTAACATTCCAGATTAAGAGTGTAACATTCAATCAAATAGAGTAAATCAAAGACAATATTGGTGCATGTAAAGGTTACATAAAATAATGCAAGCTTCCATTAGCTAGATAAATATTATCAATAAATTACAAAAGGTTCCTCAGAATAGTATATGATATTAGTATAGTTATTGAGAATTGAAATGATATACTTAGGCTTCGTTATTGCGAATTGAAACAATATATTTAGGCTTCATCTACATAGGAACTTAATTCCATGGAATCGGGGGGGGGGGGGGGGGGGGGGGAGAAGAGAGAAAAGGAACAAAAGTATAGTGAAGGCAAGAGCAAGAAGGGGTTAGAGAATAGAGGGACACCAACCTGACCCATAATGGGACTACATACGCTTAGGTGCTCAAGATAGATTTGTACTGATCACAACACTGAAAGTCCGACCAGAGTGACCATGTTAGGTCGTATTGCTCAGACCGATTCTGTGAGAGTAGTATTAGTTGCTCCATCTTATCAATAAGGTCTACCCTCCTGACCCAAGATTTAATCAGTGGTGGGGAGGGAGACTTCCACTGAATAGGAATCATACGTCTAGCAGCATTAAAGGGAACCAGAGAGGATCTAAAGAAAAGATGTTATACATACCTGGGACTTCCTCCAGCCCCATACGCACGGATTGCTCCCACGATGCCTTCCACCGCTGCCCGCATCTACGAGAACCGGCTCCCGTCACTGACGTCATCGGAGCCAGGCTACGTAAGAGAAGTGCGCCCTCTACGTATCTCTCCAGAGGCTGCTGCAGAGATACGCAAAGTGCGCACTTCTCCTACACTAGACTGGCTCCGACTGACGGCAAAGCGGGGAGTCAGTTCTCGTAGTTGCGGGCAGCGGTGGATGGCGTCGTGGAAGCGATCCGAGCATATGGGGCTGGAGGAAGCCCCAGGTATGTATAAAATATTTTCTTTAGATCATCTCTGGTTTTCTTTAAGGAGGTGACCTGTCAATGTTCTTTTGTAATGTTTGAGTGATTCATGAGTGTCATGTAAAAGAAATGTGCTCGGAGAGAAGACCACCGCAGACCCAGTGATCTTCTCAACCAGTTGATGTATTTCGGTCCAATAGGTTTTTATTTTGGGACATGACCAGATGACTCTTCAGTCTTATGCCTGGTACACACAATGAGATTTCCTGGATTTACTGGCAGATGAATTATTTCCAACTTGTCCGATCTGATTTCCGATTGATTTCTGATCAATTTTCCATAGCAGTGAACAGAAAAACGATCGGAAAATGATCGTTAATCAGATCAGACATGTTGGAAATAATCCATCTGATAGTAAACCTGCCAGAAAACCATATTGTGTGTACCTAGCATAACACTTACCAGGGCTGTGGAGTCGGTGCAAAAACATCCAACTCCAACATCCAATTTATGGAATGAAGTACCCAAAAATTGCTCTGACTCCTTGATTCCGACTCCATAGCCCTAATTGTCCATCCCTTATGTAAAGTCAAAGTAAAGGTGGCCACACACCATACATTTAAAAAAAAAAAATATCTGTTCAATTTAGGAATAGCAATCCATTTTTCTTACTGATTGTAACATGTAAAAAATCTGACAGTTAATTTTTTTTCTTCAATTATGATAAAAATGATTGGACACTGAGAAAATTGCTTGAGTGTATATATTAATAAATTGACAATCTACCCCACACCATTCAATTTTCATAAAAATTGATTTGAAAAATCCACCATTCCCGATCGACTTTTATAGACTAAAAATAGGAAATCCGATCGGATTTCTTGCTCGAATAAAAAAAAAAAGCCTTTGATTTTTCAGTAAATCTGTTCTTTTTTTTATCGAATTGCTGTAAAATTGGATCATTTTATTGCATCGGGTGGGACTTACCAGTGATGTCTTTTCCCAGGAAAGTACCCCAACAACCCACATTTATTGTGTTAAAACTTATTTTGAAACATTATCCTGTTGTCCTCTGTTATGTAAAATCTGAATGTGGCGGGTAGTACCCTATTTATAGTAGTTTAAAAGAAACTATTCTAGTTCCTGTCCAGAGGTGGTAAAACGGTCATCTGTCATCAGTGCTGTCTTTTTAATACCTAGAAAAGACATTACCAATAAGTCTAACTGTCTTTTTTTTAGCAGATTACAATAAAAGCACTTCTACTGAGGCCGCTCATGGCAAGGCTTAGCACTTCAGGCTTCAGCTACACAGCAGAATGGAAGCCTCACCCAAACCAGAAACTGCCGCGGCTCCTAATGGTAATAAACGCTTAAAGAATACATAAGGCAAAAAAAAATGCCTCTTTACTTACCTGGGGATTCTTCCAGCTCCTAGAAGTCTCTGTGTTACTTGCCGCAGTTCCACTCTCATCCAGTCTTCCACGGTCCCCTTCGTACCGTCCGGCGACCCGCTTCTGTAGGTCGGCGGTTTCAGCACGAGTGGCTTCTGCATGAATGTGTACAGCAGTGATTCTCAACATCATTACAGTACGTACCTCTTCATGTGTGACTGTGTACCAAATACTCCATACCTATCTTTCAGATACTCAGTGGCACGCAGAGCCATGGGCCCCAGGGTAAATCTACTGCCTCCCTCCGTCACTATATGTAAAAAAATTTGTGTGATAAAGACCCCCAAAACTGTTTTCCAAGGACAGCCATTGTGTGATGGACGTATAAGCAGAGTCAAAGGAGTGGTTTATTAATATATGTATACCACTATACAGCATGCATAGAGGTAATCCTCACTACAGCACCAATAAAGTGCTAATGCAGTGACTGGAGGAGGGCCCTATTTTAAACCCCTAAGATCCAGGGGTCCTGGAGTGGTTGCATCCTCTGCATCTTCTATTGCTATGCCACTGCAGGCACCCCTTGACACTTTTAAATTTGGTAAAATTGCTCTATATCTGTAAACCTGCGTTTGTTTTTTTTGTTTTTTTAAATCACCTAGGAGAAAAAGTTAATTGCATATGGGCCCCAAACTTAATTCCTTCTATGTCACACGACCCTACAGAGATTGGGCAGCAGACTCAAAATGGATGGGTTGAAGACAGCAATGATTTTCTTTGGGCCAGTTTACTTTTGGTCCACATCTGTTTTTACCGTGTGCAGTATAATCCTTTTGGACAGTGGACTGCATTACTATTCATCCAGTGGCAGGAATCCTCTTTAAGTGGCAAAAAGTCCAGCTAAAGAGCACACCATTTTCCTACAATACAATTTCGGTATTAGGGCTGTTTTAGTGTAAACAGAGCATAAAGGTAGCCATAAATCATACTTTTTTTTTTTTTTGTAAAATCTTTTAAATTCAATCTTCTTAAATACAGTAATTCAGTCGAAGATCATAAGGTTTGAGACAGCACCCATGTATAGAAGAAGGTGTGCCCAAGCAGTCGGCCCTCCACACCACCAGAGCCGTCAAATGCCAAGAAAGGATCTTGCAGGCACCACCACTGTATTCTCAGCTTCTTTTATTGATCACATCAGACTTGTGCAGAAGGTACAACGACAGACCGCTGTTTCGAGCAGTGTAGCTCTTTATCAAGTTGTCAAAACTGCATAAACTCAGCATATAACATACAAGCTTATATAATGTCCATAGACCAATCACATGTGTAACATCGAAATTCTCCAATCAGAGAACGCCCTGTCAGAGGTGGACCTGATGGGAAACTGAAAGGAGAGGAAAAAACCTCCCATTTTTGTACAAAAAACATCCCCATAAAGAATGCTCACATACAATGTAAAGTATATATATAAAAAGCTGTAGCGCTACTTACACCCATACAAATATCGCCACTGGCGTCAGCTACCTCCTTCGTAACAGGCTAAAAAGCCTGTACACATAACTGGCCAATCAGCAGGCCGCATCTCGAAAGGATCCGCCTCTCTGTCAAAACGTCGTACGGACGGGAAAACCCGTCCCTGCTGCAGCACCGCCGACCAATCAGAGTGCCGAGCGTCACATGACGCTCTCTCATGACGTATGCGGACATACGTTCGCATAGTCATGTGCCTCTGAACCAAGGGAGAATCCGCCTCTATACGGAAGTAAACAAAGTGTAGCGTATGGCATGGGCGGTCTACACCGCCGCCACTCAACGCCAATAAACCTCCTCCTGGTTGCCATAGAAAAGCGTCCAGTAGGCCAAATAAATGCCATAACGTGGATCCTAACTGCAGCACAATGTTGGTACGCATAAGCCCCCCATGTGCTGCATCCAGATACACATATTAGCATGTAGCTGACAGCAATGGGGATTATATCCTAAAATATATTCTTTATTGAAAAAAGTTTAAAATAAAATCACCTAAAACCAATTCAGATCAAAGTAATTTCAATGATACATTTATATCAGATTAAATTTACCAATGAATTCCCCACAAGAACACCTGGATAGTCAACCTACAGAGAAAGAGAGATCATAATCCAAATTGAGTCCCCCCGTCCCCAATACCCCCAATTTTCGAATCCAATGGGCTTCCCGTCTAGATAATTCTTTCTCCCTGTCTCGCCCTCCCCCCCCACCCCAACGGTACCCCATCTATAATTTGTACCTTCAATTGAGAAACACTATGTCCCGCCTCAACAAAATGTCTCGCTACAACATGTGTAGTGTCCTTTGTCCTAATTGTCGATTTATGCGCCGACAGACGCACCTTAAGTTGCTTAGTGGTCTTGCCCACAAATGCAAGGCCACATGGACACTTCAACAGGTAGACGACAAAAGTGGAATTACAATTAAAGTGTTCTTTAATATGAAAAGTTGTCCCCTTAGATGGATGTCTAAAAGTGTCACCCCTGATAATAAAACTACAGAGGTGGCAATTTAAGCATGGGTATGTGCCTTTCTTGCCCTCCCTGGGTTTACCCATAGGGGGCCTAGTGTGTACCAATTTGTCCCGGATGGTAGGGGCCCTTTTATAAGAGAGAAGAGGGGGGTAACGAAACTCAGGGACACGGGGAAATGCTTCCCTCAACAGGTGCCAATGTTTACGAATAACCTTCCCAATCTTGGGACTACATGTATTAAACATTGATACAAAAGGGAGGCGAGGGCATCCACTCTTGGCCCTCCTCGACCCTCCCCTATCTTGTAGAGTATGTATGGGGTAACCTCTGGACTTGAATTTGTTCTTCATCTTCCCCAATTGTTGGTGTTGTGTCTGCTCATCGGTAACAATTCTGGATACTCGTTTAAATTGGCTTCCTGGTATTGAATTTTTTATTTGTTGTGGATGGAAACTAGAATAGTGTAAAATCGAATTCCTGTCCGTAGACTTTGTATACAGATCTGTGCCTAACCGTGTACCATCTTTAAAAACGATGGTATCCAAAAAAGAGACCCTCACTGGATCTATATGAGCCGTCAATCTGATGGTAGGAAACCGTTCTCTCAATACAGAGAGGAACTCATCAAGGGTCGAACGTGGCCCCGCCCATAGACAAAAAATATCGTCTATGTACCTCCACCAGCACTTAGCGTGCTGGCGGAAAAGTACATCCGAATAAACAAAAGTAATTTCAAACAAACCCATAAAAAGGTTTGCATAGGCCGGAGCCACGTTCGACCCCATCGCGGTCCCCCTCTGTTGTACATAGAAATTCTCCTCAAACTTGAAATAGTTACAATGAAGCACTACTCTCAACAGATCAACCAGAAAACCACGTTGTTCCTTTGTCAAATCCAATTGTGTCATTATGTACCAGTCGATCGCCTCCACACCTCCATCATGTGGGATGGAGGTGTAGAGGCTCTCCACATCCAATGTTACCAGTAAGGTATTTTCGTCAAGACCATCAATACAATACAGTTTCTCCAGGAAACTAGACGTATCTTTAACGTATGAGTCTAGCTGGACTACCAAGGGTTGGAGCATTTTGTCTAGAAACTGCGCTAGTGGCACGAAAATTGAGTCCACACCGGACACAATAGGTCGGCCCGGCGGGGACTCAAGACTCTTGTGGATCTTAGGCAGTGTGTAGAAGCAGGGGGTAACCGGATGTTCCTTAATCAAAAATTTGGACAACTTCTCATCAATAATCCCACTCATAAATGCTGCTTCAACCAATATTTTAATTCGGGACTGTATACCAGGAAGTGGGTCACTTTCAACCCTCTTATATACATCACTCTGCCCCAATTGCCCTAGTATCTCGTTCCTATAATAGTGCACATCCAACACAACTATTGCCCCGCCCTTATCCGCGGGGCGAATCACTATGTCAGTTCTAGTTTGTAAATCATGTAATGCTTTTAATTCTCCCTTGGTAAGATTATACCTGACATTGTCCCGTGTAGACTCCTGTTCGATGATCTTAATGTCCTCTTCAACCTTAGAGACAAACAAATCCACCAATGCATTGGCAGGGGGCATAAAGGTGCTTTTAGAACGTAATCCTGTAGAGGACAAAGTCAATCTGTCCGTCTGTTCGTTTGCCGGCAAAGTAGGTAAAGTGCTAAAGAAGGCCTTCAGCCTAATGTTCCTGAAGAACCTATACAGTTCCTGTTCCAAAAGGAAAAAATTAGGGCAATTAGTGGGACTAAAAGACAGTCCGTAATTCAAGACTTTCACTTCAAGTTCCGATAAACTCTGGCCAGAGATATTGACAACTAGGGTCTGGGCGCTTGGTCCTTCCTCTGCCGTAAGGTCATCTGATTGTTCCGACCTTGATGTCCTCTTTTGTTGGAGCCTTTGTTGTTGGCGGTGATATCGCTTCCCGCCTCTACGTTTCCTCCTCCTGCAGGGGAGGTATCCCTCGACTCCAAAAAATCACTTTCCGAGGAATTAGGACCAGAATTCCCTAAACCAGGTCTGCCACCCCTAGGTCCTCTTGGTCGTCCTCTAAAGCGTCTCGAATTAGCTGGAACCATCCTTTGCCATGAGTAGACGTAGCCAGATTGGTAATCGGATGCATCACGATTAAACTTTGATCTTTTAATTTCCTCCACTGATTTTGTATAGGATTCCAATTTCTTATCTACGTCTACTCATGGCAAAGGATGGTTCCAGCTAATTCGAGACGCTTTAGAGGACGACCAAGAGGACCTAGGGGTGGCAGACCTGGTTTAGGGAATTCTGGTCCTAATTCCTCGGAAAGTGATTTTTTGGAGTCGAGGGATACCTCCCCTGCAGGAGGAGGAAACGTAGAGGCGGGAAGCGATATCACCGCCAACAACAAAGGCTCCAACAAAAGAGGACATCAAGGTCGGAACAATCAGATGACCTTACGGCAGAGGAAGGACCAAGCGCCCAGACCCTAGTTGTCAATATCTCTGGCCAGAGTTTATCGGAACTTGAAGTGAAAGTCTTGAATTACGGACTGTCTTTTAGTCCCACTAATTGCCCTAATTTTTTCCTTTTGGAACAGGAACTGTATAGGTTCTTCAGGAACATTAGGCTGAAGGCCTTCTTTAGCACTTTACCTACTTTGCCGGCAAACGAACAGACGGACAGATTGACTTTGTCCTCTACAGGATTACGTTCTAAAAGCACCTTTATGCCCCCTGCCAATGCATTGGTGGATTTGTTTGTCTCTAAGGTTGAAGAGGACATTAAGATCATCGAACAGGAGTCTACACGGGACAATGTCAGGTATAATCTTACCAAGGGAGAATTAAAAGCATTACATGATTTACAAACTAGAACTGACATAGTGATTCGCCCCGCGGATAAGGGCGGGGCAATAGTTGTGTTGGATGTGCACTATTATAGGAACGAGATACTAGGGCAATTGGGGCAGAGTGATGTATATAAGAGGGTTGAAAGTGATCCACTTCCTGGTATACAGTCCCGAATTAAAATATTGGTTGAAGCAGCATTTATGAGTGGGATTATTGATGAGAAGTTGTCCAAATTTTTGATTAAGGAACATCCGGTTACCCCCTGCTTCTACACACTGCCTAAGATCCACAAGAGTCTTGAGTCCCCGCCGGGCCGACCTATTGTGTCCGGTGTGGACTCAATTTTCGTGCCACTAGCGCAGTTTCTAGACAAAATGCTCCAACCCTTGGTAGTCCAGCTAGACTCATACGTTAAAGATACGTCTAGTTTCCTGGAGAAACTGTATTGTATTGATGGTCTTGACGAAAATACCTTACTGGTAACATTGGCTGTGGAGAGCCTCTACACCTCCATCCCACATGATGGAGGTGTGGAGGCGATCGACTGGTACATAATGACACAATTGGATTTGACAAAGGAACAACGTGGTTCTCTGGTTGATCTGTTGAGAGTAGTGCTTCATTGTAACTATTTCAAGTTTGAGGAGAATTTCTATGTACAACAGAGGGGGACCGCGATGGGGTCGAACGTGGCTCTGGCCTATGCAAACCTTTTTATGGGTTTGTTTGAAATTACTTTTGTTTATTCGGATGTACTTTTCCGCCAGCACGCTAAGTGCTGGTGGAGGTACATAGACGATATTTTTTGTCTATGGGCGGGGCCACGTTCGACCCTTGATGAGTTCCTCTCTGTATTGAGAGAACGGTTTCCTACCATCAGATTGACGGCTCATATAGATCCAGTGAGGGTCTCTTTTTTGGATACCATCGTTTTTAAAGATGGTACACGGTTAGGCACAGATCTGTATACAAAGTCTACGGACAGGAATTCGATTTTACACTATTCTAGTTTCCATCCACAACAAATAAAAAATTCAATACCAGGAAGCCAATTTAAACGAGTATCCAGAATTGTTACCGATGAGCAGACACAACACCAACAATTGGGGAAGATGAAGAACAAATTCAAGTCCAGAGGTTACCCCATACATACTCTACAAGATAGGGGAGGGTCGAGGAGGGCCAAGAGTGGATGCCCTCGCCTCCCTTTTGTATCAATGTTTAATACATGTAGTCCCAAGATTGGGAAGGTTATTCGTAAACATTGGCACCTGTTGAGGGAAGCATTTCCCCGTGTCCCTGAGTTTCGTTACCCCCCTCTTCTCTCTTTTATAAAAGGGCCCCTACCATCCGGGACAAATTGGTACACACTAGGCCCCCTATGGGTAAACCCAGGGAGGGCAAGAAAGGCACATACCCATGCTTAAATTGCCACCTCTGTAGTTTTATTATCAGGGGTGACACTTTTCGACATCCATCTAAGGGGACAACTTTTCATATTAAAGAACACTTTAATTGCAATTCCACTTTTGTCGTCTACCTGTTGAAGTGTCCATGTGGCCTTGCATATGTGGGCAAGACCACTAAGCAACTTAAGGTGCGTCTGTCGGCGCATAAATCGACAATTAGGACAAAGGACACTACACATGTTGTAGCGAGACATTTTGTTGAGGCGGGACATAGTGTTTCTCAATTGAAGGTACAAATTATAGATGGGGTACCGTTGGGGTGGGGGGGAGGGCGAGACAGGGAGAAAGAATTATCTAGACTGGAAGCCCATTGGATTCGAAAATTGGGGGTATTGGGGACGGGGGGACTCAATTTGGATTATGATCTCTCTTTCTCTGTAGGTTGACTATCCAGGTGTTCTTGTAGGGAATTCATTGGTAAATTTAATCTGATATAAATGTATCATTGAAATTACTTTGATCTGAATTGGTTTTAGGTGATTTTATTTTAAACTTTTTTCAATAAAGAATATATTTTAGGATATAATCCCCATTGCTGTCAGCTACATGCTAATATGTGTATCTGGATGCAGCACATGGGGGGCTTATGCGTACCAACATTGTGCTGCAGTTAGGATCCACGTTATGGCATTTATTTGGCCTACTGGACGCTTTTCTATGGCAACCAGGAGGAGGTTTATTGGCGTTGAGTGGCGGCGGTGTAGACCGCCCATGCCATACGCTACACTTTGTTTACTTCCGTATAGAGGCGGATTCTCCCTTGGTTCAGAGGCACATGACTATGCGAACGTATGTCCGCATACGTCATGAGAGAGCGTCATGTGACGCTCGGCACTCTGATTGGTCGGCGGTGCTGCAGCAGGGACGGGTTTTCCCGTCCGTACGACGTTTTGACAGAGAGGCGGATCCTTTCGAGATGCGGCCTGCTGATTGGCCAGTTATGTGTACAGGCTTTTTAGCCTGTTACGAAGGAGGTAGCTGACGCCAGTGGCGATATTTGTATGGGTGTAAGTAGCGCTACAGCTTTTTATATATATACTTTACATTGTATGTGAGCATTCTTTATGGGGATGTTTTTTGTACAAAAATGGGAGGTTTTTTCCTCTCCTTTCAGTTTCCCATCAGGTCCACCTCTGACAGGGCGTTCTCTGATTGGAGAATTTCGATGTTACACATGTGATTGGTCTATGGACATTATATAAGCTTGTATGTTATATGCTGAGTTTATGCAGTTTTGACAACTTGATAAAGAGCTACACTGCTCGAAACAGCGGTCTGTCGTTGTACCTTCTGCACAAGTCTGATGTGATCAATAAAAGAAGCTGAGAATACAGTGGTGGTGCCTGCAAGATCCTTAAATACAGTAATTGTATTGGTTGAAAAAAACAAACTAATAGACAGTGCAGTAGTCTAAAAATTTGAGAAAATTGTTTCGTTTTTTTCTAATTGGAAAAAAAAAACCCTTTCATTCATATTTTCCATAAAATCGATTTGTCTTTATCAGAAAAAAACTGGTTGAGTTTTGTTTGAATCCTGTATGACCACCCTTAGTGAGAGAGTTGATGTGCAATAATGACACAAGTACAACATTTGTAAAAGGACAATTACACCCGCTTCCCTTATTCCCCATGTAGATGAAATGTTCTCTGTAGTTCTCCAGAAACTTGCAGAGAGCCAGTTACACAAGCTGGGAAGTCGTGGACAAAATGTGTACTATAGGAAGTGTTTAGAATAGAGCCAGAAAACACTGCTGCCATTTTCAAGATGCATAAGTAAAATTTGCAACCACTCAGCAATTATTTGTATTTTATTGACTCTCACTGATGCTAGCCATACACTGGTTGATCACTGCTTGATATGGCAAGCACTCTATTACTGCTGTCTGGTTGATTTTTAGATTGAGGAGTGATTGATTGTATCACTTTCTCCACCTAATCTTGTGGCTGTTGATCTATTGCCCTCTCAACATAGGTTTTCCAACATGTAGGATCACCCATCTGATCAATAAATTCTTTAAAGAGAACCTGTACTGAGTAAAATTATTTAAAATAAACACATGAGGTAACTTCAAATGAACATTACATAGTTACCTTGCCATCAGTTCCTCTCAGAAGCTCACCATTTTCTTCTAACAGTGATCCCTTCCAGTTCTGACAACATTTTGTCAGAACTGAAATATATCAGTTACTGTCAGTTACAGCTGAGAGGAGAACTGATGTGTCCATGTTTCTCTATGGCTCAAGTGGGCGATGTTACAGTTTAACTGTGTGCTGACCAGGAAGCTGTTATGGTGTAATGGCTATTTTCAAAATGGAGGACGAAGAATTCCATTGATCACAGTGGACAAACAGGACGCAGCAGAGGAAAAATAGATTGAGGAGTAGACTACACAGGAGGTAAGTATGACCTGTGTATGTGGATTTTGACTTTTAATTTCAGTTCAGGTTTTCTTTAAAACTGACCCAAGTTAATTGGTTGGGCATGTTGAGGCAATAGATAACAATATTCGTAATTAAGAACCTCATTGTATCTGGCCAGCCTTGAACTTCTCTGACTTGTGCAGTCACTCTGGCCTCTGATACATGACTTGGGTTGCTCTGGTTGCTGTGTAATTGTAGTGATCACTAGGGATGATCACAGATATGCAAATGTATATGCAAATATATGCAGCTTGAAAGTGGACCTGGGTTTAGATTGGTAAATTTTCAAACTGCATACATTTGCATATTAAAACTGCATAATTTTGGAAGAATTTGCATCTCATTGATCATCCCTAGAAATCACTGAACCACTTGTAAGAGACCAC
Organism: Hyperolius riggenbachi; assembly: GCF_040937935.1. NCBI lineage: Eukaryota > Metazoa > Chordata > Amphibia > Anura > Hyperoliidae > Hyperolius > Hyperolius riggenbachi. The sequence goes on from NC_090655.1 coordinate 106,866,007, forward strand.
CCATTCAACTTGCTGATTGGACCACGTAGAACAGCAGCACCCACTGATGAGTTCACCATTGTTACACTGTTAGCTCCCCCTCTTCCTTCTTCATACAAACTCATAGGACAGCATGTGCAAAGCATTAAGCACTGGTACACATTTGCAATTTTAATTGGCCAAGGACTGACCAATTTTACCACCTCTATGTAGTACGAGTAGCTTATCGCGAAACATTGTTTACCAAATATTCGTGAAAAGATGTTTAATGATGCACACCACCTTGTTCATTTTTGAATGACAGGCATGTCCGATTAAGTCGTGGAGGATTGTTCCGATCCTCATTGACTTTTGTGGATTAAGCCATGATTGTGTCAATTATTATTTACACAATCGTTCGTTTTCTGATGCCACAAACAACACTTGCAGATTCGGCCAGATGGATCGGGGAACGATCGTTCGTCGGCGGAGATCCTCAATCCATCTGGCCATGATAAGGTGGGCACTTAGCTTGACTCTACTCAATTACTGTACATATTCAGAGTTCTGCCTTCAACCGCATGAGACCCCAGTGCAGTGATTTATGAAATGTAAGTACCTGGTCATTATATGAATAGCAGTGGTCATGTGATGTGGCCCATCTCCTGTTCATCTGCCCGCTCCAGCAATGAGGGCCTGATACCTCATCTTTGTTTACTGCTGATCCCTTCTGCTCTGTTTCAGCGGGAGTTTTCTTTCCCCCATGTTTCACCTTTGCGTTACTGTCTAGAGAAAAAAAAAGTAAAACCAATAATTCACACTTTTTGGCCCGCAGTACAATTTCCTTTTTGTGCGACTCTGTGGATGAAATTGTAAAGGAAAAATACGATGGAAGTGTTTATGAATTCACAGAGAGCTGCCTGGGAGGTGCCATTTATGAGTGCAATTAAAATATAGGTAGATGTTTTTTTTTTTTTTTTAGTCTTCATTTTTATTGTATTTTTTTTTTTCACCACGTGTGTTCATTAGAGAGATTATCCGGGATAGAGTCCTCCAAGCAGAAGGAACGGCAGGGGTATGCGCTGATGCATGTCCGATCACCCGCACGGAGGAGATCACATGGCTTCTTCAAAAGTCAAACGATCAATTTGCCTCGTTTTGGCACTGTACTTAATGCACAAACAGTGCGATCTGCGGGGCTGTAATTGCATTGTTAAGGCCAAGGAACAAGCCTTTGCCTTTTCAGCAGACAGCTGGCAGGGAGAGAGGCATGTTGTTAGGAAAGAGAGAGGCAAGGCAAATAAAATTACTGCTAACGCTCAGAGATCGGCAGGAGCCCTACTTGCCTAATCTTACCGGTGGGAGCAAGCGGCTGTTGTAATCCAATTATAGCAGCATAAGCAATTTGTTAGACACTCCGCATAATGTAACAATTTCCCAATAAACTCTGACTTGTAATAACGTCGGCAAGAGCCCACATAAATCTGCCCGAATGGTGGGGGCTGGAGGATTCGGCTGGGGGCTTGTAATTGGCATCATCAGCACATTTCCTAGTGCAGCCTAGTGCAGTGTTTTAGTGCAGGGATTTTAAAGCGCCTGTCAAAGTGTACCCTGAACCCTTTCTCTGCTGAGGATCAGGCTGGGCGGACGTGCTGCATGTCATGGATTTATAGTTCTGGAAATGGTGACATTTCTCTACAGCATTTGAGTAGGTGAAGCGAAAAATTTGGTAACTCGCAGCAACCAATAAACAGTCTCCTTTAAAGGACAACTGAAGCAAGAGGTAAATGGAGGCTGCCATATTTATTTCCTTTAAAGCAATACCAGTTGCCTGGCAGCCCCTGCTTGTGTATTTGGCTGCAGTAGTGTCTGAATCACACCTAAAACAAGCATGCAGCTAATCTTGTCAGATCTGAAAATGTCACAGGCCTGGGACGCATTGCATAGTTAGTGCTTTTTGATCCGTCAACGCTGCTTGCATAAAAATCGCGGCAAAATCGATGTGAACTTGATTTTCCGAGTGATCACTGAGATTTTACTGCGGTTTTAATGCAAGTCAATGGGAGCATTTTTTAAAAACGCAAACACAGCACTGATGAAGCAAAAAGCGCTGTGCAGTGTCTCAGGCCAAACACCTGCTCTGCTAAATGCTTGTTTATGGTTGATAGCTAAAAAGTATTAGAGGCAGAGGCTCAGCAGGACAGCCAGGCAACTGGTATTGCTTAAAATGAAATAAATATGGCAGCCTCCATATCCCTCTAGTTTCCCTTTAACTGTTGTGACTGTTGCAGCCTGATGACAGGGGATAAGTGATTGGTTCCTAATGGGTACTGTTCTGAAATTCTAGATGCCTGCAACCTGGCATGTTACATTTTATCATCTGTATCCTGTTATTTCTAGTAATGTGTGATTGTTAGGCTTTTTTGTTTTATACTTATATACATTTATGATTATTATTATTTGTTTTTTTTTATATACTTCACCTACAAAGTGTCATAGATTCTGGCAGCTGATCTGGGAAATGGTTTGCTTGCCTTGGACTGCCCACAACACCACACGTTTGCCAATCCTTGTTAATATTGTTACTATGTTCATATTTTTACAGTAGCTGTACAAAGGGATGGTGTCCGAATTGTGTATTAAAAACCTACCATGTTAAACAAAAAAGCATTAATAAAGTAAATGGAAATGCACATTGAGGTTGTATTTTATATACCTTGTTTGATGCTTTTACGGTTTTCCAGCAAAGATGTTCTATAGAGTGGCTGCTCTATATTCATGTAGTGAAGTCAATAAGATGAAAGCTTTTTTTGTTTTTTTTGCTAGCTTAAGGTCATAATTAGCTGATTATTTTGACATATTGGTTGTGCATACACACATTTATTAATATTTGTAGCCATTCTACCTCCTGTCCTGGTCTCCCTTTTGTATTTTACAGCATCCCTTTTTAGTGAAATATTGTTGCCGCTGTCACAGCCATTAGGACGGTAATAAATTCTATTTTACTGTATATATACATGCACACAGGGTACACAGAGAATATCTCTGCAGTTTATTGTGAACGCATTAGTAAGCGGTCGTGCCCCTATTAAAGGCAGCCTTTGTCTTCTGGTAACTAATGGCTGTTTTTCTCCGTTGTGACAGTGAGCTGTGTGCGTTATTTTCTCCTGATATTGTAATAATAATGAGAGCAAATTAGAACAATCAGTTTACACAGATAGCTCTTGATTGGAGACGAGGAGCAATATGGCAACAGGCAATCCATCTTGCGGCTCCTGTCACATTAACTTCAGCAGTGTGAAAGGATCAGGCGGGGCAGCAGGATCCTGTCCAATCAGAAGGCTGAAATTAATGATGGCAGTATTGTTCTGTGATCAACCTTTTAATTAGCAAGACAGGAGATGGAGGGAATAATCTCAACCCACAGCTGCCGACTGTCAGTCATGTTCTGCAAAAAAAGGAAGAGGGGAGAGAGAAATCCATTGGTTTAAAATGACATGCTTTGTCTAGCAGCAGAGCCCAAGTCTGTTTCTGATTTAGCACACAGCGCATATGTCTACAGAATATCACAGCATTGTTCATGCTAATGAGCCAGTCCTCCCTTCTCCATCACTCAGTGATATCTTCATCTCCGAGATATTTATACCACCTCTGTTTTCATACAGAGCAGTCGCTTTCTGTGTGTTGTGTGCAATTTTTTTCCCAATACTGCTACTAATAAAACAAATGATCAAGTTAGCGAAGGTTCCTCCCCAAATAAACAGCTTCAGCCCAGCTGGTCGCCGTTTGCTCAAAAATGCTCCCTTCACTTCAAAAATGCTGGCAGAGTGTTTTAGTGCATTAGCATTTTAATAGATGAATAAAAATTGGCTTATTAAAAAGGTTGCTTGAAACAGAACGTTGGAGGACTTGCTGCAGATTGACTTTGCATAGCGTTGTTTCTTTTTTTGTTGTTGTTTTTTTTTGTTTGTTTTAAACTTTTGGTGACAGCAGGATGTGCTCTGGAACTCTGTTTGCTGCAATGTTCTATTGAGGGAGGGTTCACACTTGCAGGGATTGTGTGCGATTTCCCCACATGCAAACTTGCATTCAAGGATACCCTAGTCTTAAATTAATTCAGTAATTGACATCCCATGTGTGTGTGTGTGTGTGTGGGGGGGGGGTGCGCATAGGCTTGCCGCACCTCCCATGGCATGGCGTCTGCAACGACCAGCTTTACAGCTTAACGGAGATAAAGTCCTGAACGGCAGGGTCGGTGCAGGTGCAATATGTCCGCAGGAGTACGCAAACCTCCTGCAGGAAGTAGTAGCCGGCACGCGCGGTCAGAAGGTGCACAAGCGGACTTACTGCACATGTGCGTGTAGTGTGTCTGGGTCAGAGGGCACGTCCTCCTGCGGGAGTGTGCATCTTAATACCTAAACCGAGACAGCCGCTAAGCCACGGGAGGTGGGGTATGCCAATGCAAAAAAAACACCAACCCCCCCAAATACACACAGACACACACAGCAACAATTACTGAATTGATTAATGTTAATCAGTGGGTCAGTGGGCTCATTTACACTTAAAGCAACTTTTATGTGGGAGAAAACCATGCATAGCACACAAGGACTGGGGTTGGGACTTTGGCATGCTGCTTTTTCCCTTTTTGCTGGACAGTGCTCCCTTCCCTTCGTTTTTTTCTTGGAGAAAACCATGCGGCAGTGCACCATTTTCCCACACACAACATGCATCATCTCCTTCAAATTATCTATTAATCTATTTACGCGTTTTCTAATGGAGAGGAACATGCATGTTGTGTGGGAAAATTATATCCATGTTGCCTGCACTCTGCAAGCACCCATTTGAACCTCAGCCGGCAGAACTTGCTCTTCCTAATGAGGTCATGCTGAGTGGCACAAGGAGCTGTTTTTATAGTTCCCGACGCTGGACCAGCCTCTCTTTTTTTCCTCCACCCATGTGATATACTCCAAAGATCCTCTTTTGACACCACTGGCACTATCTTCTATCATGTGATCGGTGCTCAGAAGATCGTGTCAGCGGTGCAGCACCACCCCTCTCCCACCACCAGGTAGGGCTGCAGCATTGACACTATCTTCTGAGCCCTGATCACATGTAATAACATCCTTCTACCTTTGCCACTGCAAGATGGAACTTAATCTGATTGAATGTCACATTTCCATGAAATGCTCAAAAGTAGGCAAAAGCTAACTTTTGTTGGATAAGCTCCTTGAAAAAATAAATTTGGAGTGAGCCAAATGACTGTTATAGTGAGTCGTTTTTTTTTTTGTTTGTTTTGTTTTTTACTCTATACTGTAAAGTACTGTGTATGAAATGTTTTTCTGTAAGTGTGAAAAAATGTTTGTAGAGGAGCCATGAAATAGGAATACTGTATGCAAAATGTATTACCAACTAAGACAATCAGAAACACCAGCTAGTAAAAAACCCCTCCTGATAAAAACAAGAAACAAAGCATAGAGGCCTCTAGCAACTAACAGTCACCGGTGGGAGTGCACTCCTATTCCAAGACTGATCAAATCTTCAGTCCCAAATGTTAATATTTGCTATGCTGTTTTTTGACAACCCAATGGATTGGAAGCATAACAGTTGCCAGCTCAACCCCCTGTGCTATTTGATGGTGCACGCATCTGGGGAGACCCCCTTACGCGATCATTACTGACACTTGGATACACTTCTGTAAGTGTTTTTGGATTGTGGAACGAATCATTTGAGTTTCTATTAATACTTATAAGGAAATTCGCTTTGATATGAGTGCTTTGAAGTACAAACCTGTGAGACAAATTATACTCAAAAACCAAGGTTCCACTGTACTTTCTAATGTACCATCATTTTCGTGATCAGCAACAAAACTAAAAACTAAAAAAATACTTTTAAGCCCTTTCTACAATATCCAAAGCTCTTTTTTTATGACATTTATTATTTATTTTTTTTGAGTGTGTGTGTGTGTGTCTTATGTAAAACTGCAGATAGAGATTTATAATTAGCTCAGGTCTTAAGGGCAACAATTATGCACTTACATCTGACAATTGTTGTTGCCCATCGAGAAACGTTCCCTCAGGGGACAATGTGCGGAACAATGCTGTACAGACACATCTCTAGCATTGAGGCTAGCGAAGTGTTCTGTTGCTATGGAGGGGGAGTGTGTTTGTGTGTTGCTACAACCCCTCCCTCTGGTTTGTAGCAACGGAGGGAGAAGTAATGCGAGGTCTGGCGTTTGCTAGAACCCCGAATTACCCTTATGCACCCCACGCTCTACAGCAGTGGTCCTCAAACTAAGGCCCGTGGGCCGAATGTGGCCTCCTGAGGCTTTTTTACCAGCCCTCCCACACACAAAATATATTACTTATAGATGAGGTCATCTACATCTTTAAATATTGGTGGTCCACAAATAGCATAGCAGTGCTGGCACCACCCATCCACATGGAAGCCAGAAAGCAGTAATTCGCTGGTTTCCAAGCAAATTCCACATCAGGTCGGTGACACGTCTGTCCAGTTGGGCTGCAGGTTGTCACCTGGGTATGCTTCAATGTCTGGCCTGACTTCTACATCATTTTATGTATACTCCGGCCCCCAGCAGTCTGAAGTATGTTGACCCGGCCCTCAACCCGAAATGTTTGGGGACCCCTGCTCTATAGCATTACTGCTATGGCAGTGCCTAGTTTCGACGTTCGTGGCTGAGCTTCATGTGCCGAAACCAACTTCTTGGCACCAGACACCCAAATGTCAATATTGGTCTTCTCTGTGAAGAATGGCATCACAGAGCAGAACTGAAAGTAACTCTCTTTCTCCACTAATTAGTAGTGATCAGTAAGGTGCTAAGAAGAGATGATGCACATTTTTATGCACATTTCTGCAGCTTGGGAATGGTTGGCTTTTGTTCATCTTCCACCTCCTGGACCAATGGAGGTCTTTATTAGGAGAGGAATTTTCAGATCATCACTTATGGTTAAAAAAAAAGATAGGAAGAGGAGGTGAATGAACCTGTATCAAACACTGCCCACTAAGGCTAAAGGCTAAAAAGAGTATGCTGAAAGCTGACTGGTGAAAATGCAGTCTAGGTATCTAGCATGTGTGATCGCACTTTTGACCATAGTTGTGCCCCCTGCCATCCAACCTGACCATACAGCAGCGTCTGCATTAGAGCAAGGCTTGGCAGGGGACTTGTGACATCCACCCCACCCACTGTGTTGAGTACAAGTATATTACCTCGTGGGTGGGGGGTGGCCAGCCATACCCCCTTCTTGCCCACATGCATGTAAGCTAGCCTCTGATCCTATGCAGATGCTTGATAAATTGGCAGGTAGTGGTGACGCTGCAGTTTCTACCTGTAGTACTATGCCAGGAGGTAATGACAAAAAAAGCTGTGACAAATGAGTACTCAGGTTGGGTACAAGTGTAGATTATCACTTTTCCACGTGGTTCAAGCCATTGGACATCTATATGCAGATTATAACTATCTTTAACTGATCACATGACCATGCTTGGAGCCTAGCCTGGGATTCAGCTGTGGAATATAGGTTTAGGTGCTGGCAATTGGCTATAACTTAACTGCTGCCGACAAACACAGGGTTGTGCAGTTGAGTGGAGGGGGTTTACTCTGGGCGCTAATCATAGGCTACAAAAATTTAATTTTCCAGCGTGAGAACATGGGGCAGTATTCAAGGTTTTGTTAAATATTAACTCAGGAAGGCTATTGGTAGGGAAAAGGTAGGGAAAGGTTAGATTTAGCTTTTAGGCATGAGGAGCTGATAAGTATTTGGTGGGATTGGTAGTTCAGACATGTAGCAATTTCCACATAGGACTCAACCCTCCAAAGTGTGGTGTACAAAGGGATATTTATTAGTCCATAGCGGTAATACAGCACACAAGATAGCACAACGTTGCGGGCAAAGGCCCTTTCTCTCACCGCACTGGACTCTCCGTGTGATATAGACATCCTCTGTGGCCGGCAGGTTTCACACTATATTGCATTAGTTAAGACATGTCATGAAAGTGTTTGGTTTAAGGTTTCAGTAAGAGGTTAAAGTGATCGGTGGGAGTGGCGGTTTGAAGCTAGACTTAGCCATTGGGAGGGGGTTATTTTGCAATAGGAGAAATGGTGAACAGAACAGCAGAGTTGGGCCAAACTATTGACAAAAATACTATTACTAATTAGAGTATTCCTAATGGCATTACCCGTGCTCTTCTACCCATTTACAGATCAGTGATTTCTCTGGCTTTATTAGGTCTATCTAAGCTACATTATTATTATTATAATTATTATTATTCTTGTTTTTTTTTTGTTTGTTTTGTTTTTAGACAGCTAATTCTCAAACCTGTCCTCATGACTCCCAAATGGTGCATGTTTTGCAGGTAGCCTCACCTATGCACAGGTGGTGTAATTAGTGTCTCAGCCAGGTGGTTCCATGTAGCCGAGAACCTGATTACTCCTCCTGTGCATAGGTGAGGTTACCTGCAAAACCTGCATCTTTGGGGAGTCACGAGGACAGGTGTGAGAAACACTTGACCAATTGATTGGAAGAATGTATTTATTTAGTACTAATATACTGTGCCTCACAAAGGGACAGTATAAATGGTTGTGACTAGATGGACTGTTACAAAAGAAGTTTGAATGCCACACATCAATGCCATCACGGCTCTTTGGTTTATTGGCAAGTTACATTATCATGTGTGTCATCACCGTCAAAGCCTGCACTGCGATGAAATGTAACAAATATCACAGCTGCACTAGAACTCACCCCTAGAGTACAAAAAAAAAGTCTTCACATACATAAATTCAGGCAAAGCAGAAAAATCTAATAACTCAAAACAGACAGTAGAACAGGCAGTCTTATACTGAAAATGTTAAGTTGACAGAATACTGTATATCAGATGTATCAAACACTAAAATGATCCTAAACTTGACATATTGAAATTGTCAAGGTAGATACAGTGCAGTACCCTCAATCACTCAGACAAATCAGTATGTACCGGCTACTGGCTGTGAATGGTAGTGGTGATAAAGCCGAGCTCCGGGTAGCAGGATTGTCTGTGAATAGCGTCTGTGACTACGGTTAGCAGTAGTGGGCCATCGGCCATAGTCTGGTTGAGAGCAGTTTGGCTCCGGTGGATTGACTGTGGGCAAAGGGGAGGTTACTGCTGGACATACTGTAGGTAGAGGGGAGGTTAGTGTTAGCTGTAGATGATGTGAATATAGCTGTTAGGCGAAGGTATAGGGTAGGTTGGTGTGAGGGGTAAATAGGGGGGAGGCTAGTTTGAGGCTAGGATAAGGTATGACATTAGTAGAATATTGGTAACATTACCGCTAATCTACTATCTGCAACATCTCATGCCCAAATTTAAATTGTGACGATTTTAAATGAACGTTGATTTTTAACACCTGGATACAAGTACATTAGAACTTACAGTAAGTGCTTGTTAGTAATTTATTTGCTAAAGAAGTTATTTGAGCCCCATATCGGTAGTAGTTATCTGGAAATAAAGTCTGTTTTTTCCTTTTATAAAGTAGGGTTCATACTGTAGATACCCAAGATTGTGAAATACAAAGTTAGTTGGTGATGGCATATCTGCTGCTCCGGTGACTTTGAGCTACACCTGTATCAATGGTCCCCGGCGGAATCTTATGCTGCAGTCATTTTCAGTCAATTTCTGCTTTATGCCGCACAACCTATGAGGTATTGCTCCTATCGGAATCATTTGATCAACGAATTTAATATCTTTCATGCAGCCCACAGTTGTACAGAAACTGCTTATTTTTCTTTACAGTACATCTGTTTTCAAGGACATCACATTTCGGCAAACCCATTTAACGATTACTTAACAAAATGCTATTTGTTAATGACGTGAGTCAGCAAGACCTGTTTGCTAATGTATTCTGGTAGGCAGTGAAATTAGCAGTAAAAGCACTGGCTAATTAATGTCACTGAATTTTCATACATAAACTTTTTACGGCTGCTTGAGACTGTAAGGTCTGCACTCTTTTTCTGATTTTAAGGTTTTTTTTGTCTTAAGTTAAAAAAACAAAACAAAATAAAAGCAAAAAATGTTTAAAACTGGAAAACCATGTATAAATGATTAACACTATGCTCGCATAATAATTCATTACCAGTTTACTACCAGTAAATAATGGATGTGGTAGCATATTTAGGCAATTGGCCGGGCTCTCCAGAGAAAAGCCTGGTACACACTTTCAATCATGATTGGCCAATCAATGACCGATTTTACCACCTCCATGTAGTATGAGAGTTTATCTACACAATCTGTTCATAGTTTTCAAAGTCTGTTGACCCGCCTACTACATGGAGGTTGTAAAATTGGCCAATCAAAATTGAAGGTGAGTGGCTAGGCTTTAGAGTAGTCCCAACCCATGCAACCACTGTGTCTTTCTGTTTTTAATATCACCAGGGTATGCCCATTAGTGTTTTCTTTAAAGAGAATCTGTATTGTTAAAATCGCTCAAAAGTAAACATACCAGTGCGTTAGGGGACATCTCCTATTACCCTCTGTCACAATTTCGCAGCTCCTCGCCGCATTAAAAGTGGTTAAAAACAGTTTTAAAAAGCTTGTTTGTAAACAAACACAATGGCCACCAAAACAGGAAGTAGGTTGATGTACAGCATGTCCACACATAGAAAATACATCCATACACAAGAAGGCTGTATACACCCTTCCTTTTGAATCTCAAGAGATCATTTGTGTGTTTCTTTCCCCCATGCACTGAAGTTTCAGGCTGCTCCTTTTCTTCCTGCAAACAGCTTTGCCCTTGTTTGTAATTCCTCAGTATGTGAAAGCCCAGCCAGCTCAGAGGACGATTTATCCAGCTTGTAAAAGATAAGAGAGAAGAGAGAAGCTGCTCTAATCTAAATAATTCACAGGCAGTGTGCAGAGAGGGGCCTGGAATTGTGAGTTCATAGCAGAACCACAACACTGAAGAACTTGGCAGCCTTCCAGACACAGGCCGACAAGTCTGACAGGGGAAAGATACATTGATTTATTACAGAGACTGTTATAGTAGAAAGTGCTGCAGTTAGCCAGAACACATTAGAATAGCTTTTGGAACTTGTAGGATGATAAAAAACAGGATGCAATTTTTGTTACGGAGTCTCTTTAACTGGCCCTAAAATCTATTCAACAACTTTAAAAATCGCATGTAAAATTCCTCCATAATGGAAACCTAAGGCCGCATTCACACAGTAGGTTTGCCATTAGATATGGTCAATGAGATGCTAATAATTCTTGGTTGATGCAGCTTTAAAATGAACCAATCATATGCCGAAGCAATTGCATTTGATTGGTCCATTTTCAAGCTGCATAAATTAGTATAGACTGTGCATCAGCTCAAAGTGCTTTATCAAAATCCATGGCGCATCTGTGCAGCAACCGCCTTTTAAATACTACATGTCACACTCAGCAAATCTGTGACAACCAAACAGCACGTCCGCTGCCAGTACATAATGGCATTTATGAATGTTGCATTATGCACCTACTAGTTGGTGGGGGTAACCTTGGTTAAAGAATACCTGAACTGAAAATTAAAAGTCAAAATAAGCATACACAAGTCATACTTACCTTCCATTTAGTCTACTACTCAGTGTCTTTCTCCTGTCCCGTGTCCTATTTGTTCACTATGATCAAGGGAATTTTCCGTCCTCCACTTTGAAAATGGCCATTACCCATAACCTCTTTCTGGTCAGCACACAGTTAAACTGTAACATCGCCCACTTGAGCCATAGGGAAACATTGACATTACCTGGTACATCAGTTTTCCACTCAGCTATAATTGACAGCAACTGCTATTTTATTGACAGCAACTGATATATTTCAGATCTGACAAAATATTGTCAGAACTGGAAGAGATTATTGTCAGAAGAAAATGGTGAGCTTCTGAAAGGAACTGATGGCAAGGTAACTATGTAATGTTTATTTGAAGTTACCTCATGTGTTTATTTTAAATATTTTTACCCAGTACAGGTTCTCTTTAAATGGTGGCTAAACTGCATGGCAACTGCATAGTTTTGCTATCCAAGGAAGCTAGGCTGAACGTGAACCTGTCGCCAACTGCTTATGTTTTTGAGACTCGGGACTAAATTTAATTTATGCCCACTCCTCACTTAGTTTCTCTAATGGGGCAACTGTCACTAGACCAGTGCCCACTAGTCCTGTCAGCAGTATCACATGACCTCACATGGTGACAATTGGCCAGTGGAAGCAGCTTAGTGAGCGAGGATGTGATGACCACAATTTATGACTCAGGCCTGATTCTCATTCCATAAACTGTTGCTGGACGCAGGTTTGCTTTGTCCATGTAATTAACCCAGTTAAAGGACAGCTGAAGCAAGAGTGATATGGAGGCTGTCCTATTTATTTCCTTTTAAGCAATACTACTTGCCTGGCTCTCCTTCTGGTGCTCTGCCTCTAGTCCTTCTAGCCATAAACCCCGAACAAGCATGCAGCAGATCAGGTCATAGTCTTCCTTCTACAGTTGTCCTTTAAAGCTTGCAAACAGGATAATACGCTGCTGGCTTTTTTTATTCCACCCTGATGGGGAAGCCATATTTATTTTTTCCTCCAGGTGTTACACTAGCATTTTATAGCCCATGTATATGGGCTATGCCTATTCCTGTACTCCCCGACTGCATACATAACTTATAGGTTGCCGTTGCCATTCTTCCACAATGCTGAGAGGCAAGCCTTGCTGATTTTGCACAGGCAAAGTTTCATGGCTAAAGTGGCAAGGTAGCTTTCTACTAATGATTATTTTAGGCATTAGAATGTTATTGCATGTGGTGATCTGGAAGTAATTTATACAGGTAGATTTGGAATGTAGGTGATGGGTCAATTTTAATGCCCGTCTCTCACAAATCTGGCAATCCAAACTCTGTAAGTTATAGAAAAACTGATAGCCGGAAGGAGTCTGTCTGGGTTCAGATCATGTTTTCGTAACCAATCTGTTTTTGTTTTGTTTTTTGTTATTTACTTTGTGCATATTTAGTTGTCCAAATTCCTTCACTTATCCACTCATCACCCACAGGAGCTGGGATGAAGCTACAAACCTTGAACAAATCCTGCCCTTTCCCTCCCTGTGCACTACAGGAGGTTGCAGAAGGAGGATGTGGGATTGGTCAAATGATCTCCTTTGTGGAGGGGAAGAAACTATCTCTGCTAGTAGTTCTATACTCTGTTCACATCATGTGACTGACTTTTCTAAAGAGAATTGGTCTGAACATGTTGCTTTTCCCCTTAACTAACAATCTGATCAACTTGGATAGCAGCTTTCCTTCCATTAGTGGGCCCAAATAATCATTCCTGAGCAAGATTACTATTGAATCGGATGATAGTTCAGAGAATTGTATCATTAAAAGCCACCTTTGAGGGCTTGTTCACACATAGGGCGTTTTCAGGGTTCTTTTTTTAAGCGGCGATCTTCTAAATCGCCCTGAAAGCGCTTGTGCAATGATTCCCTATGAGAGAGTTCACATCTGAGTGGTTTGTTTCCAATTCGCTCAGCAAAGTGCTGCCTGTACCATTTTCTGAGCGTTTTTGCTCAATGGAAGGTATAGGGAAATTGCCAAGTGCTTGTAAAAGTGCTTTGTATAGCGATTTTCCCCAGCGCTTTCATGAATAAATACATTGTATTTATTTATTACCGGGTGAAATAGTTCACTTCCTGACTGACGTCCAGATGTGAAAAAACGAATCGCTCTGCAAAAGCGCTTAGAAAAGCAATTTTCTAGGTGCAAAGCACAGCAAAAAGCGGAGGAAAAGGAAATAAATTGGAATTTTGTAAACATTTTTGATGGCTTTTAACTTTAAGGTACTGATAAGTAGGTACGATTTTGAAAGTAACCCTGCTCAGTTTCCTTCTTGTGAGCAGGAGGGACAGCATATTCTTTTGTTGAATGCCACATTATTTTTTTGCCCAACAATCCCATGAAAGGTGGCCATGTGACATACTATGTGGGTGGTCAGTGTCCACATGACCAGTTGGTAGGTGCGTCACATCCATATGACTCATACTAACTTATGAAGCAGACTTCCATGGGTTTGTGACATTAGTTTCCAGGTCTCTTTCTCGTGGAAGGATATGAAAGCTACAAGCTGGATGCACTGAATCTATGGCAGCAGAGGGTGAGAGAAGCATGCCAGCATCCCAGCACAAGCTACACTGGCAGGGTGCAGTGAAAGATGGGGTCTCTAATTCCCCTTTTAGTCTGTTACTCAGACTTACACTGCTATTTATGGTATATAACAGCACTGCATAAATACTGAATTATGCTTAGTTTCTGTAGGTTACCTTTCAAAAATGTTGTATATATCATAAATCTAATGTAGTGTACCATACAGCTGAGCAATCCTGGATTTATCATTTTAGTGCCCCTGGGCCAGCTTTCTTGTTGCTCGCTTTTCCTGACCAGCAGCGCCTTCGCCCATTCCATGTGCAGCCCCCTCTTCCATGTGTAGCATTCATGTACAGCAGCCTCTCTCTTTGCAGCATCCTATTCCTTACGCAGCAACCCTTCTTCAATGTCCAGTCGTCCTTTCTTCCTTGTCCAGACGCTCAAGGCCCGGGCCTCTGTGGCCTTTCTAGAAATCTCGCCCTGCAGCTTGGTATTCTCTTTCTTGCCCTGGTCTGTCCACATTATTTGTCTGTTGAGCATTTATTGTACAGAGGCACAGAAGATGCTGGGTGCTTTATAAATCAATAATAATAATAGTACAAATCGCTTCAATAAGCAGACACATCAGCCTTAATTCTCTATAGGGCCTGTCTCTGTTTTCTCAGGTTAATGTGAGCTAGTATAACTTTTAGTAACTGCATGCAGTGTAGCCGAAGCACTTTTGCAATTAGGTGTGATTGATCTTTACATATTCTGCTACTGTAGGTTCTTGTTCTTTTTTTGGGGCTTTGCACAGTAGCTGTGGCCACAGCTTCATTATTTCAGCCAGCTGAAACGCCCGCACAGGGATTATTTTTGGAAAGAGCCAGATAAGCAGTTTTGGCCGTGAAGAACGTTCACCTATCAATAATTTGCTCATAAAACTTGACGATCCAACAGACAATTGTAAAAGAAAGATATTATTTATGCATTGATTTAAATCAAGGTTTACCTTGCCTCTGACACACTTTCTCAGTTGAATTGTAACACTGCAAGATCTGATTGAGAAATCTAAAGCATTCTACATCATCCAGGAATAAAAGCTTATTTAGTAAAGCAATGTTTCCTTTAGCCATCTGAGTATTACTATCATAGCCTTTTAGTGCAGATGAGCCATCTCTGCTGTTAAAGCCCCATTCCAAGTGCAGAGGTATTCTTGGTCTTGTAAGGGCCCTTTTACACTTAATCAGTTGCTCTCAGTTATAACTGAAAGGACAACTGATTTTCAAAGTAATGCCCATGTTTTCCTATGGCCTCTTTTACACTTAAAGGAGTTATCAGGCAAAAAAGAAAAAATTAGTTTCACTTACCTGGGGCTTCTACCAGCCCCATGCAGCCATCCTGTGCTGTCGTAGTCACTCACTGCTGCTCCAGTCCCCCTCCATCAGCTAGTTTAGTTTTTGCCGACCTCGGGGTCGGAGGGACGCATTGCATATATTTTTACACATTCCCTCTGGTGCAGGAACATTAACACATACATTTTTACGTGTTAGTGTTTCAACGCGTACATTTTTACGCATTGAACCACTAATGCGTAAAAACGTATGTGTTAATATTCCTGCACCAGCAGGAATGCGTAAAAATGTACGCAATGCGGCATGCCAGGATGGCTGCATGGGGCTGGTAGAAGCTCCAGGTACGTGAAACTCAATTTTTTTTTTTAATTTTTTTTTTTTTGCCTGTTAACTCCTTTAACCTCCTTAGCGGTAACCCCGTGCTGGACACGGGGTAAGCCGCCGGAGGGTGCCGCTCAGGCCCTGCTGGGCCGATTTTCATAATTTTTTTTTTGCTGGACGCAGCTAGCACTTTGCTAGCTGCGCCAGCACTCTGATTGCCGCTGGCCCCCGCCCGATCGCCGCTATCTGATGCGGCGCGCGCCCCCCCAGACCCCGTGCGCTGCCTGGCCAATCAGTGCCAGGCAGCGCCGAGGGGTGGTTCGGGACTCCCAATGACGTCCCGACGTCGCTGACGTCAGTGACGTCATCCCGCCCCGTCGCCATGGCGACGGGGGAAGCCCTCCAGGAAATCCCGTTCTTTGAACGGGATTTCCTGATCGCCTATCGCCGGAGGGCCCCCTGGGCTCGCTACATGATGTAAAAAAAAACTGCTGCGCTGCCCCCTGGCGGAATTTTTCATACCGCCAGGGGGGTTAAAGAGGAACTCCAGTGAAAATAATGTAATAAAAAAGTGCTTCATTTTTACAATAATTATGTATAAATTATTTAGTCAGTGTTTGCCCACATCTTTTAAATCTCTGATTTACATTCTGATATTTATTACATGGTGACATTTTTACTGTTGGCAGATGATGTAGCTGCTGCATTCTTTTTTGGCCGTAAACAGCTATTTCCCACAATGCAGCAAGGTTCACAGACCGGAAACTAATATCAAAAGAAAAAGTAAGTGTGGCACTCCTTAATGTTCAGGGAAGTTACGTGGGTAGAGTTGGAGTAGTCAAACTCTTCCCGCACAGAAAGTCTCTTACACCAATGACTAGTGGCCACTGACGTGTGCTCCGCATAAAGTTGTAGGAAGGAAGAGTATCATGGAATCGTTGTCAAAGAGAAGCATATACGGGCACCGTCCGTCAAACAGCTCATTTATTGTGCAAACAAACATGTGCAACATCAGACATCAAATGGACAACACCTGATATTCATGGCGATAGCTGTGCGGTATGCAGCCCTGAACACCCACCTCCACCCCGCACAGCTATCGCCATGAATATCAGGTGATGTCCATTTGATGTCTGATGTTGCACATGTTGCCCGGATCTGCTTCTCTTTGACAACGATTCACAGAGAGGAAACTGCCAGGACCATGGTCCTCACAGTGTCCTGTGGGAGGGGTTTCACCACAATATCAGCCATACAGAGCCCCCTGATGGTCTGTTTGTGAAAAGGAATAGATTTCTCATGTAAAAGGGGGTAACAG
Source organism: Hyperolius riggenbachi (assembly GCF_040937935.1). Taxonomy (NCBI): domain Eukaryota; kingdom Metazoa; phylum Chordata; class Amphibia; order Anura; family Hyperoliidae; genus Hyperolius; species Hyperolius riggenbachi. Next base: position 106,883,073 of record NC_090655.1, read on the forward strand.
CTACTGATTGGGATAAAGTTCAATTCTTGGTCGGAGTTTCTCTTTAACACGTTTTAACTGAAATCTTTTTCACAATGCACTGCTATGGAAAAAACATGTACTAACGCACACTAAAGCGTACGGTCACGATCTGTTCCTGCTGGTGACATTTGTGAACTGTATGGACTTCCTCTGTTCACCAGCAGATGTCCCCTTTCATTTCAAGAACATTGCAAAATCTTCATAAAGTTCCCTCTGTCCACCAGCAGAGGTCTCTGCATTCAGTAACTGTCTCTGCAGCCTTGTAGGATGTCACATGACTGTCCTGCACAGTATATAAGTCCAGCTCCAACAGAACACCTTTTGCTAGTTCATTGATAATGATAGCCCTGGAGCCTGTGTTCTGGTCGTTTTCCGGTTACCTGATACCTAGTACCTGATTCCTGTTACCTGATTCCTGCTACCTGTAACCTGTCTGCCTGTTACCTGATTGTTTGACTCCCTGGTGTATGATATTTGCTTTGTCTGACTATTCTTCTGCTCACCGATTGTATTGCTTGATGTCCTGGTATCTGATCTCGGCTTGTTGACTAACCTATTGCCTGCTGCATATGTCCTGCGCTTGAATGTATATTATCCTGTGTGTGTAGATAGATAGATAGATAGATAGATAGATATTAGTTAGTTAGCTTAGTTAGACAGGGTCCGGGGTTCACTGTGTGCACACTGTATATACTGTATATTTGGTTTATGTATGTCTGATCGTAAGACATTGCCTGCAATCGTATTGCCAGTTTGCAATCATATTGCTACTTGTACAGTTCACTTGTATTTATGTTCATACACCAATTGCAGCAACACTTGTGTATATATCCTGCCCTTGTAAATAAACCTTACATTATTTCACTTTACCTGTGGTTTGGTCTTCAGTATTTCCCTAATAAGTGACAATCTGAATTTAGTGCAAAGCTATGTGCACTGCTCATAACACGTACCAACTGATTAAGTGTAAATGGGCCCTAAGAGTCCATGTGATAGAGCTAGTCTTTTTTTTTCTTTCTGCGTAGAAGCTCTGATTAGTTGATCCAAGTCACTTCCTACACTACAGACTCTCCTGGCTACAGGACACAGTCTTCTCAAAGTTCAGTCTATGCCAACCCCCTAACATTCTAAGCCAAGGGATAATAAAAATCCAAGCAGCAGCCACAGTGTTTGCTCCTAATGCTGGGAATACATGTGTTTTTTTCGGTCGATTTACTGTTGGATTCTCTTATCTTTTCTTATCAATTTCCATTTACTTCTATGAGAAATCGAGCAGTAAAACGATCGAAAGTAAGATCGGTTATGTCGGAAATCGATCTATTGAACCATCTATCTGTGAAAAAATGCATGCTGTATTCCCAGCATAACTCCCTAAAAAATTGTTACATTCAATTTGAATGCCAAGCAGTTATGTGCTGTAGTTAGCCATCTGCTTGGAGATGGGTTTTAAATATTACTTAGTGTAACACCTATGTGCACTGCTATGACTTTGGGTTAAAGAGACTCCGAGACGAAATAAGATGATAGATTTATACATACCTGGGTCTTCCTCCAGCCCCATCTGCATGAATCGATCCCCGCCACCGTCCTCAGCCTTCTCTGTCGCTGGTACCGGGTCCCATAACTCTGGCCTGTCGCGGCCAGTTTTAGGCATGCCTCCGTCTCTCTGGCGCCTGCCTTATGCATGCGCCTGTACAGTACAGAGGGAGCGCACTGTGCTTGTGTCGGCCCTGACTGGCTGAAGGTACAGGACCCGGTATTGGCGACAGAGAAGGCTGAGGACGGCAGCGTGGGAGCGATCCATGCGGATGGGACTGGAGGAAGCCCCAGGTATGTATAAAATCTATTATCTTATTTTGTCTCTGAGTATCTTTAAAGTGGCAATAGAAATAAAAGTCAGACAAATTTGCCTCTAACAGCCCTTAAACTGAGTATTGTAAACTGTACAGTGATGGACCACACTTAATAAGCATATAAACTCCGGTCATCAAAGGGTGGAGAATGAAGGAGAGAGGGTACTGCTGCTGGATACATTTCAAATTTGGATGGTGTCATTTTTCTCCAGGAGTGTTCCACCAGCCATATCTGTTGGCTTCCACAAACTTGAACTCTCCTCCTGATCGGCTTTGAAAATGGTCAGATGATTTCAAGCCTATGGATCTTGAAGGCTAATTTAAGTGTGCATTGGGGTCCTATCACAAAACCAGCCTTCATATGACCCTATGCTACAGTTTGGCAACAGGATGATATGCATAGTGCCACCCCCCGCTCAGTGACATACTCCCAGCTGGGCAGGAAGTACGTCACTGGGATTCTGTTGGTCTGCACTCCCATCATTTACACTGTGTTGCCCATTGACTTGCATCGCTGCGTAACCTGTGCAGTAGGCATGGATCATGCAGCAACTCACGGCAGACTTTGCGTCAGAATGGTCTCCATAGACTTGCACTGCTCTTGTAGATGGGAAGCCTATCTCAGGGCGACACAGTAGTAAAGTCTAAAACGAGCCTTAATAAAATCTGAAAGGAAACTGGTGAGAATGCCCCACTCGTGATCCTATTCAAGCAGTGCTGAATGCACGTAGCCTCCCTGGCGGTATGGACGAGCTGAGTTCGTCCAGCAAAAACTTGCAAAAAACGTTAATGACGAGCTGAGCTCGTCCATGCCGACAGGGAGATTTCCTGTTTCTCTGCCCCGCCGGCTGCATTTTTTTCTTATCAGAGGGATTCCCCAGGATGGCTGGATGCCTGACTGCACGCTGTGGGTAGCGATCTGTGCTACCCACAGCGTGCAGAACAAGCATCCAGCCACCCTAGGGAATCCCTGGGCAGCCAGCGGGGCAGAGAATGTGCGGGGGATCCCCCTTGTATGTGGAGGCTGTGCTGGCGGGGGATCCCCCTCTGTGCGGGCGGGGGGAACCCCTTTATATGGTGGCTGTTGCGGGCGGGGGATCCCCCTCTGTGCGGGTGGGGGGATCCCCCTTCTATTGTGGCTGTTGCGGGCCGGGGATCCCCCTCTGTGCGGGTGGGGGGATCCCCCCTCTATTGTGGCTGTTGCGGGCGGGGGGATCCCCCCCTGTGCGGGTGGGGGGATCCCCCTTCTATTGCGGCTTTTGCGGGCGGGGGGATCCCCCTCTGTGTGGGTGGGGGGATCCCCCTTCTATTGTGGCTGTTGCGGGCGGCCTATCCCCCTCCTCCCCCTCCCTCCCGATCTCCCCCCTCCCGATCTCCTCCCCCCCCCCCCCTCTCTAAGCCCATTGAGTAAATAGATTTACTCACCGAGGGCTTTCTCCAGCGACGGCAGCAGCACTTCCTCCTCCATCTCCGAAGTCTCGGTCTCTGTACAGTTACATTACGAGGCTTGGTGACGTCACCAAGTCTCGTAATGTAACTGTACAGAGAACGAGACTTCGAAGATGGAGGAGGAAGTGCTGCTGCCGTCGCCGGAGAAAGCCCTCGGTGAGTAAATCTATTTACTCAATGGGCTTAGAGGGGGGGGGGGGGGGGGGAGGACATCGGGAGGGGGGACATCGGGAGGGAGGGGGAGGAGGAGGATAGGCCGCCCGCACAGAGGGGATCCCCCCACCCGCACAGAGGGGATCCCCCCGCCCGCAACAGCCACAATAGAAGGGGGGTCCCCCCACCCGCACAGAGGGGGATCCCCCCGCCCGCAACAGCCACAATAGAAGGGGGATCCCCCCGCCCGCACAGAGGGGGATCCCCTGCCCGCAACAGCCACCATATAAAGGGGTTCCCCCCGCCCGCACAGAGGGGGATCCCCCGCCAGCACAGCCTCCACATACAAGGGGGATCCCCCGCACATTCTCTGCCCCGCTGGCTGCCCAGGGATACCCTAGGGTGTGCTTGTTCTGCACGCTGTGGGTAGCACAGATAGCTACCCACAGCGTGCTGGGGGGGGGGGGGAGGATCGGGAGGGGGACATCTGGCTACCTATATACCTGGCTAAACATCTGGCTCACTATATACCTGGCTAAACATCTGGCTCACTATATACCTGGCTAAACATCTGGCTCGCTATATACCTGGCTAAACATCTGGCTCGCTATATACCTGGCTAAACATCTGGCTCGCTATATACCTGGCTAAACATCTGGCTCGCTATATACCTGGCTAAACATCTGGCTCGCTATATACCTGGCTAAACATCTGGCTCGCTATATACCTGGCTAAACATCTGGCTCGCTATATACCTGGCTAAACACCTGGCTCACTATATACCTGGCTAACTATACTTGGCTAACTATACCTGGCTGCACATCTGGCTAACTATACCTGGCTGCACATCTTCTACCTATACATCTGGGTCTTATACTCACCATTGGCATGCTGATCCCTCGTCGCGTACCTCTGATAGCTTCCCCAGTGTCTTCTTCCATGTCCCTTGGCGGATTTTGCTTCTTCCTCAGCGATCACATGTCCCCCGTTGATCGGCGTTGATGACACCAGGGTCACACAGCGTCATCAACATCTTGCAGAAAACACTTTTTTTTTTTAAATTGAATTCAATACAATAATCTGTATTAAATTATTAAAAAAAATTGGTTGCAAAAAAAAATGGTTGCAAATTAATGGAAATTAATTGAAACACTTTTTGCACGGAAATCCTGAGGAAACTGAACGCCAGGGTGGTTAAACACTGAAAAGCACTCTAGTGGTGTACTTGGGCACCTAACCACTGCTGATCACCATGTAAGGCATGTGGACAGGAAATTTTCCTACTCGTGTGCTTTCCTCTACAATCAACAAAATGTGAGCTGTAAAAGTGAATGTGCTGTTCACTGCTAGAGACAGGCAACACTTCTTCAGATGGTCAGATTTTGCCTGTTCATCTGACCAGCTTGTCTTTGATCCTGAATACAGTTTGTTCAGAAAAACATACGGCTGACGTCATTATAGAGAACTGCCAAACTTCAGTGAAATCCCTTATGCTTTTTATAGAGGGCGGGACATGACGTTGGCAGTGCTGAGGAACTGTAGTGGTGCAGAACTGATGATGAATATTATTTTAGATTTTTGGGCAGCCTGGTGGCTTGGAGGTTAGAGCTTTCTCCTGAGAGTTCAGGGTTTAGGCCCCGGCCTGGAGAGCATCTGTGTACAGTTTGTTTGTCCCAGTTTTGTGTGTTTTCTTTGGACAATGTGGTTTCCTACCATATCACAAATATTGCTATGTTAACTGGTTCCCATCAAATTGACCTTTGACTATGATAGGGACATAGGACTATGGTTGGGATTAGATTGTGACCATCTCTGAGTGATAGATTGTGGCATAAGGATGCACTCTCTAAAGCACTTTGGAGGATGTCAGCACTACTTTAATGGATTTAATTGTGTGATCCATATATTCCTTTATGATTTGGTTCCAGCTTGCACACTTCTCTGTAGCTTTCAGCTCATTGAACATAGCAGAGTAAGCGTGATCATGCAGGGCCCTCCAGAGTCTAGCAGAGAATAGAAAACAGCTGCCAAAGCCCCACATGAGATGGAGCTGCCAATCACCCGTTGCTTCATAAAATAATCTTCCATGATGCTCTGCAGTTCACAAGAGGCACTTTGTGCACAGCTACTACAAGACCCGGAGCTGATTGACAGCTCTTCTAGGAGTCGGTTTCTACTTTTTGTTGTGCATTTGTCTTGACATACTTGTGTTTTTATGGAGGGTCCATATGTATTACGATTCTGATAGAATATCACCAATGGCTTATTATTGTTTACAGGCTCGATCATACAGTATGTTGAGTAAAGGGGGTCAACAGAGGTAAACTGTAAGCTCATGTATGGGCATCATAATTATATCGTATTTCAATGGAACTATTAAATGTAAAAAAAAGGGAAAAAAAAAAAGTGGCAATCTGAAAGCAGCTTGCCACGTCTGGGTTCTCCAGTTTGAAAAATCATACTGCCTCTCTAAAATCGCCATATTTTTACGTGAGTCTGTGCTTTTATCACCCAGAGAAAATGCCCCAAATTTTCTGTCTGAAGCAGAGCCTGGGACCGGCCATGATGTCATCCTGAATTCCAAGAGCAGAGGGTGGGGATGACAGGTTTTAAAGTGAGGTTCTGCAGTAGTAGTAATAATTTAGAATAAATAAAGGGAATTAATCAACACTGTGGAAAATACTTTAATAAAACAGTTATGCATACTAGCATATGAACACTTTTACTAATGCCCTCTGTAGTAATTTATGTACAAGTTTTCCAAATAATTGTGAATTGTCTGCTACAGCTTTCTATGGGTCTATTAAAGTGGTCTGAAAGTCAGCATTTTTACTTTGCTCTAAAAGATTCCTCGCAGCTTTAAAGCTACTGTACTATCCCAGACATTTTTTTTCAGCAGAACATCACTGAAATGGTTATACAAAGCACTTTGTCCTGCTATTCAGCTTCAAATCCGCATCCAAACTGGAGAGAACAGTATCTTTGTTTACATTCCAATGTTGATACATTTGTATGTAACAAGTAAAAAACACTGAGAAGCTGTCTCTGCTTCAGGCACACACAGAGCTCAGAACAACTCATTAGAAGGTTTTAATATGTAATAAAAAGCAGTTGGAATAAAATGCAATGACAGTTTTCAGGGCAAAAAAAAAAACAACTACACTATGGAAACTTGTAATTTGTAGTCAAGCAATATTACTTGTGCACAAAAGCTAATATGACAACTGTATGAATAATACAAAGTAGAATAACACATTTTTATTGAATGTTATGTCAGAGTTTCAGACCACTTTAATGGCTGGGTTAATCACTCCCCCCCATGTGAGTGGATATCTGGGGTCCTCTTATGTAGAAACTGTAAGTTTGTTACAACCTTTCTTCTTTGCACCAGAAATGGAGATGATCCCCTGCCCTTAACTTGACACTGAAGTGAAAAAAAGTATGTTATAACGAATAGTATGTGTAGTACGGATAATTGATAGAACATTAGAAAAGTGCCTCATTTTTATTTTGTTATATAGCTTTTTTTTTTTTTTTTATAACATTGCATCAGATGGTCATGTTTGCAGTTTACAAACTACACTCTGCATAGCTATGAAACAAGCAGAGCTAATGCCCCATTGAACTTCTCTGCAGTAAAATCTTATCTGAAGTTGTCTTTCAATGTTTCTTTTATGTGTAAGTGCTTCAGAAAATACCACTGCGCTCTGACTAAATTAGTCACAGAGCTCTGAGAATCTCTTTTGCATAAATAACAAGTGACGTTTCTGAAAGAGAAACCGTTACCAAGAATTGAACTTCATCCTAATCAGTAGCTGATACTCCATTTTACATGAGAAATATTTTCCTTTTCACAAATGGATCATCAGGGGGCTCTGTATAGCTGATATTGTGGTGAAACCCCTGACATAGGGAACTGTGCGGACTATGGTCCTGGCAGTTTCCTGTCTGTGAAACTCGTTGCTTTGAGGGAAATAGCTGTTTACAGCTGTTTCCAACTGCCAAAAAAGCAAACAGCAGCTACTTCCACTGACATCACCTGCCAGCAGTGAAAATGTCACCATGTGATACATGTCAGAATGTAAATCAGGGAGAGGAGAGATTTTACAATGGGCAGACACTGACTAAATCATTTATACATAATTATTGTAAAAATTAAGCATTTTTTTATTACTTTATTTTCACTGGAGTTTCTCTTTAACTCTTCCTGTACTGGAAACAATATGTGTTCTATTTCTTAGCTATACTACACTAGAGATGCGAGCGAAGAGTTCGCAAGCAAATCTCTATGTGCCTGTACTACTTCCGGGTCGCTATGACCCGTAGTAGTACGGCTGCGCTGGGCAACCCAGAAGTAGTACAGGGTGAGGGGTTCGGCGGCGAGCGGTTCAGGAACCGTTCGCGACATCCCTTTACTACACATACAATTTGTTATATCATAAGTTTGTTTTCACTTCAGATTCCATTTAAAGAGGAACTTTAACCAAGGATTGAAATTCTTACCAATCAGTAGCCAATACACCCTTTACCTTGATAAATCTTTACTTTTTCTCTAATAGTGCATCAGGGTAGTCTGTATGGCTAATGATGTGACGATGGTCATGACTGTTTCCTTTCTGTGAACCTTGATTGCCTCTTTTTACAGTAAAAATGTCCAATGATTATCAGAAAAAGTGGTAAGCGCAGGACACAGGAGAATCCCTGTAAAATTGGCAAACGTTTAAACTCTTAATTTGTGAGCGTGAAAGTTATTATTTGTTCAATTATTTACTTACTGTATACCCTTATTGTTTATGCAGTTGTGTATATTGTATGTGTCCTCTGTTGTACAGAGCTGTGGTGCTATACGAATCATAAATAACAGTAATGGTGATGACCACTTTTATAAATATGGCCAACGGCAGATCTTTGGAAAAGTGCTCATATTTTTGGAAAAAATGTGCCCTTTAGTGCTTATATTTAAAAGAGCTTTCAATTTGTAGATTGAAGGAAATGTATGTATTTTAAGTACAGTAAGTGTTATTCATTATATTTATTATTAATAATAATAATAATACACAATTGAAAAATAAAATCCTTGAGGCCCCCTGCACACTGCAAATCCGATTCGCGATTCCAATTTTCAATGCCGATTTTTCCTGGATGCTATCAAAAGAAAAACGCAGAAAAAACACAACATGCAGTTACGATAAAAAAGCGCAAATTGGAATTGCTTATTAAAATCGATTAAAAACTACAAATCGGAATTGCATGTAGTGTGCGAGAGGCCTGAGTTGAGTGGCTCATTTTGGATTTCCCTCTGTTGGTTTGACTCTGAGCAAGACGATGTGCTTCTTTACACTTGTAATAAGTTTCCTCATCACTGACCTGGTAACTGATAATTAAGCCCCACTGTCCTCTGTAGACGTTGCATCATTATACGGCAATACAATTCGGTAACCTTTTTAGTTAGATAAAAGAAATTGCAATCAATTCCCTTGGAGATAATGTTTATTTACAGTATAGTTTTGCAGTCAATGAACCATTGTGCTATATTATATTCTAATGAAAGTGGCACTGTAAACCAGGGTTCCCCAAACATTTTGGGTTGAGGGCCGGGTCAACATACTTCAGACTGCAGGGGGGGCCAGACTGTACATAAAATGATGTAGAAGTCTTTGCGGGCCAGACAGTGAAGCAAACCCAGGAGACAACCTGCAGTCCCAATTGGACAGCAGTGTCACCTGATGTTGAATTTGATTGGAAACCAGCAAATTATTGCTTTCTGGCTTCCATTTGGGATGGTGGTGCCACTGCTATTCTATATGCGTTCCAACAATATTTAATGATGTAGCTGACCGCATCTATAAGTAATACATTTTGTGTGTGGGGGGCTGGTAAAAAAAGCCTCAGGGGGCCACATTCGGCCCGTGGGCCTTAGTTTGAGGACCACTGCTGTAAACTATGTTGCTCTTCTTGTCTCCTCCTTGGCTAGGAGGCATGGCAAACCATTAAGTATAGCCTTCCAAGGGCATGTAGAGTAATTTTATTTATTTTATCCTTTCTATTTATTTATGTATTTATTTTTTTAATTTTTTTGATGATGTGCTTGTTTTGCACAGCTGTAAAGACACCTTTCTGCTCAAAAAAAAATTAGCAGTCATACCAGCAGGTGGCACTCCAAAAAAGGGTTGTTTTTTGTGTGTTCCTTAAAATGTTTTATTTGTTTTATGTTTAACACATTGAGTAAATAACACTACACTTAAAAAAGTAGAGAAAACGTATAATCCTGTAAAATATGTGCTAGGTGTAAATATAAACATCCTTGTAGAACTTATGTTGTGGGCAGGATCCACCCACTCTGCATAACTTGCACTTACTGTAGAAAACTTAGTTTCTTAACCAAAGAAGTTTTTAAGTGCAGCAGAAAGCAAGTGCCCAGAGCCCTAAATCTAGGTGACACAAAGCCAGTAATCAGCTCTCTATTGTTTTTCAGCTGCCTAGAAAGAAACATAAACACAGTGCTGATTTCTGGCAGGTTTTTACTGTCAGTTCCTTCTATTATATTTATCTTACAATTTGCCAGGGGGTGAAGTTATTAAGTTTTAGCAGCAGCCATCTATCAAGTTCACAAGTTAACACGATAAAGGCTCCGTGCCGCTCTGATCCTGGAAATGATGAGCCGCACACGGTAATTAACTAAATGAGAAAGTTAAATCTTACTTGAGAGCTCGGAGAGATGAAAGAGAGGTGTTTGTCAGTTTCTCTGTGGAAATTAGAAGCCGTTTTCTGCAATTCCCGATACTGCTGCACTGTCATATTTTACATAACCACTGGGAAAACGTCTTGTAATTAGTGCTGTCATGGAGGGTTTTTTTTTTCTGCTGAAGGATGTTAGAATAATTCATTAGGTTATCAAGAAAGGCTTATGTCCTGAAATGATTAGCACAGTGAAATTTAAACCATTAACGGTAACAAGTTTAGAGCTCACTGCAGTGCAGAGGTACCAGGCTGATGTTGGTGCGGCTCTCCATCATTTCTTATAATTAAACATTATGATGTTTCCTTCTTCCACGAGCCAGAGGATGATGGGCAAACATGGCGTTCTTCATGCATTCTCCTGCCAGAAAGCCCAACGCTTCCCCAAATCTCTGGCTGTTTCCAGACCCAGGTTCTGACATTAAAGTGAGAGGATTAGAAGCCCACGTTTAGCAGTCTTGTTTTCAGAATCCTGTAAGGAAGTTTTAAAGCCAACATTTGAAATACATTTTGGATCTCTGATGTCAGGCTGTACATGCGTTCAGAAATTAGGAATACAAATTAAGAACGCAATTACAAGTTTCAAATGAGACTTGTGTAGGGCACAGCATTTCAGTTTTGAAGACCTTTTTGAAAGATGGTCGGGGTGTTTAACCCATTAGCTTCAATAGAGGTATCTCATTTTAGATAAGGGCCCTGCTTTTGACCTCAATCGGTAGAACTAGTTGTGCTGTAAATTCTTGAAATGCTTTGATCTTTCTACTAGCAGAAAACATAAAAACTGAAAGCAGAAGTACTCTGTTATTGTCTCACACTGCCCCCTAGTGACAAGTGGCCATAAATACACCTCACAGCAATACTAATTAGAAGCTAGGAAATATAACAAAGTAGAAATAAAAAAGTGCTAAAAATACATTGGCCTGGAGCACTTACAAGCCTCTAAATAAATTGGCTGCTAAAGAGTTAATTAGTGCATAAAAGGTTCATGGTCATTAGAGATGGTCATTGAGATGCTAATAATTTCATCTTGCTTACAGATTTAATGGTTATGCAGCTTGGAATTTAGCCAGTTTAAATTTGGCAGGAAGTCCATTTGATTGGCCCATTTCCAAACGGTATACCATTTGCAAGAAAGTTGCATGAAAGTCAAAAATATTAGCGTCTCTTTAATGGTTTCTAATGATAATATACTCTTTTTTTCTTGTTCCTTTTGTGTGCGTAACCCGTGTATGAGATGATTAGATTTGGCACAGTGAGGTGGAATTCTCTCCCAACCACCAGTTGGGCAGCATGGTGGCATAGTAGTTAGCACTCTTGCCTTGCAGCACTGGGTCCCTGGTTTGAATCCCAGCCAGGGCACTATCTGCACAGAGTTTGTATGTTCTCCCAGTGCCTGTTTCATCCATGCACTCCGAGTTTCCTCCCACATCCCAAAAACGTACACATAAGTTAATGGGCTTACCCCTAAATTGTCCCTAGACTACGATACATACATAGACATATGGCTATGGTAGGGATTAGATTGTGAGCTCTTCAGAGGAACAGTTAGGTGACAAGACAACATCCTCTGTGCAGCGCTACGAAAGCTGCTATCTAAATACTAAAATAATAATAATCATTGTACTGATTGCGATCGCTGCTTTGTCTCAGTGCCCGCCCACAGAACTGAATAGTTTTTTTTCCTATTTAGACTCCAAAAGGCAAAGATCACGTGACTCAAATGTTAATTTTTTTAAAAGTTGTGGGTGAAATTTTTTTTTCTGGCGCCTGAGAACTTCATGCCAGGCACTTTTATGATTTGGGTGTGTGCAGTGTTGTTTTTTTAGTGATCATATTTTATTTACTTTCAGGTTTTCCATTAATTAATGCAATTTACTTTTTCTCCTGGGTTTTCTACCAGGAGTTCATTTTTCATCTCATGATGAAATCAATCATGATACCAGTTTTTCTGAATTACTAGAGTTTAGACCTGTTTTTTTTTTTCTATAACAAGTTTGGGGGTTGTATGTCCCACCTTTATTTATCTCAGTGCCGTCCTTTGTGATTATCATTTTTCATCTCCTCTAAAAAATAACTTTTCAGTAACTGACAAGGGAAAAAGTTCTAAAAAGTAGATTACAAAGTATTAGCAAACGTCTTTTTTCTTGCTTGCTGGAGTCTTAAAAAGGAATTTGTTGATAAGGTGTTAAGGTATTTCTTGTGAGAAAGCTCAGGAGAAGAGCTAATTGAATAGGGTCCTGAGTGTACCTCATGGTTCAGTGTTCTCCCCAGGCACTTTTAGCCGGGTGGTCCACCCGGCTAATTTTGGTGAGCACCCGGCTGTCATCGGCTCAACTCCTCCAATACTGTAAGCAGAGTTTTTGAGACACCAAATTCCGCTCTGCCTGCCTGCCTGCCTGTGCTAGGGTCTTATTTGAATGCCATATAATAGCATATCATATGAGAGTGTAAAAAAGTAAACCGCGTTTCAGTAATTGACCATTATCTGAGAAGGGAGGAACAACAATGTTCAGGAAACCACAAATTGTTCTTCCCCTTTGTAGTAAGTAGGGAAGTCCAGCAGTGAAATAGACAGCTATTGCAGGGGAGAGGGGGTTGCGGGGGGGGGGGGGGGGGGGTAACATTTTATAGTTCTATAAATTATTTATCTTTCCTCCTTCGCAAGGAAGATGGTATTCACATTGGTGATTGAGGAGGAAAGCTATACAATTACACCAGGACACAGAAGTAATGTTATGCCCTGGCGTATTAAAGTATACCTGAACTAAGAGGGATATGGTGGCTGCCATATTTATTTCCTTTTAAACAATACCAGTTTCCTGAATATCTTGCTAAAGCGTCTGACATCGTTAATGTTTGAATCACATATCTGAAACAAAAGTATGTGACTAATCCAGTCAAACTTCAGTCAGAGCACCTGATCTGCATGCTTGTTTAGGTTCTATGGCTAAAACTATTAGGAACAGAAGCTCAGCTGGACAGCCACGCTATACGCATTGTTTGTAAGGAAATTAGGGTCTGAAACCGCTATTTTTCATTTTATCCCAGGGTAAATTCTAATAGGGCAGCATCCCATTATAACTGTGGACCTCAACCTCTGCAAAATGTGTTAGAATAAAGGCAAGAAAAAAGTTGCAGGAGCATCTTGCAACTGGAGCCTCCAAGGGGGTATAACAGACAGCTGCCCACTAGCATCCACCTTCAACTGAAATGTCACTTTGGGATAGATTGATCTATTAATCTGTATGATCAGTTGACAATTTGTACAAAGGTTTAGCATTTGTGCCAAGTACAAGCCTATATCTATTTTATACTGTCAGCTGTTTCCGAATGTATGCTATATACCCGTAATCTGTATTTGCGCATTTTGTTCCTGACCGCAAGTGTAATTGAATCTTGTAGATTCAACAGCCCTCATATGTCATTTTCAGTACAGCTGTTCTAATAATAATGATTTGTGCTCCATCAACACAATACTAAAATACAGCCTGCTGTTGTTTGCTGACTTAGGTTCCATGTGCATTTTCTGTTTAGCATTCAAATTAGCTTGTATATAAAAATAGACTAACGAGTCTACAATACCCTCCATCCTTACTAATTACAGGGAGCGAGTAAATGTTGCAAATGTTAAGCTTTATGTGAAATCATAGTACAATTTAAATTAAATACAGAAGAATGTATTCTGTCTCGGAAACCCTAACACATGCTGTATATTCTGCAGCACCAAGAACCCCTCAAGTCAGAATCTCAGGAGTTCCACCCAGCACACTAAATGAGTAATAATCAACACGAGGAGCTTGCGCGCTACTTTGAAAATTACAAATTGAAAATGATCTACCAGGTAGAATCTACCTGCAGATGTAAGCCACAACTGCAGCACATGCACCGCGGCAGTCCATCCGTCATTAATTTACCACAAGCCGTCAGTCATTTAGGTGCTTATCATAAAGTCTTCTTCAATAAGCCAAACCGAACAGTGCTTGACCAAATAGAGTCAGAATATCATGCTTATTATGCTCAGTGTCTGGCAAAATTGTAATCAGCAATAACAAATAATGCTTCTAAATCCCGACCTTGCAACATCAGAATCTTGTACACTGCTGTGCCAAACCTCAGGACAGCATATCACGCTAAACTCATCCAAGTCAGAGTACAATGTGTATGTCACTCAGGCGGGCAGTGTGGGATCTACCCTGAAGTCCTTTGGGATCTACAAGTAGATCACGATCTACCCAGTGGGCACCCCTGATCAACACTATGGGCGCATTAACCGAGCTTCTCCAGGACTAAACCATACTGGAGATTGCTGGAGAACTTAGGGTTGATGCACATGGATAGGTAACTGGACAAGTAAAACATTCCATGGCTGAACGATCTATGATCCACTGCAGCTTCCTATCCCGACAGTGTAGCAGAGAGGTAGTGTACGCACACAAAGCTGAGAGCGGCAGTTGTCCTGCACTCAGGAACCACACAGTTCTTAATCCCTGCTTGCAACGTCTTAATGGCTGGTCATCTGCCCACCTAAAATGGGATCAGATGGTGATGCTTTGTAAGCTATGACTGGCTGATGAGCAAACATTGTCCATATGCAGATGAAACTGCCAGGCTGGCAAGATGCAGCAAGGCCCAATTTTAGGAATTATGGGCTTGCACTCTTTAAGTTTTGGAAGTTCTGTTTCATTAAATTGCAATAGGGATTTGTGTGTGTGTGTGCGTGTGTGTGTGCGTGCATGCGCGTGTGTGTGTGTGTGCGCGCGCGTGCGTATAATCCCTAATGTACCCTGGGCATAAAACCTTTGTAACTGTGCACTCACTTGAATGCTCCCAAAATAAATAAATAGCATCATACTGTTTGGCTCACTTGTATTTTCCTGGTTTCAGCATTAGGCCTCTTGCACACTGCAAGCAATTCAGATTCAGATTCCGCTTTTTAATCAGTTTTTACCTCCGATTCAGATTCAGATTTGCAGTGTGCAAGGAGCAAACTGCAAATCTGAATCTGAATCGGAAGTAAAAACAGATTAAAAAGCGGAATCTGAATCTGAATTGCTTGCAGTGTGCAAGAGGCCTTAGAAACACTTACAATATTACTGGATTTTGGTATGTAGCCTCCCCAATCCCCCAGTAATGTTTAGCCTAGGCTGATTAGCTATGTGGAATTCTCCACCCAGAGCATTATAGGAGACCAGGGCACATATGCAATTTGCTTTTTCTTCTGAGTTTTCTCCTAGGTGATATTTTCGCGACTTGTCATAAAATGTCTTTTAAGCCACCAGCAAGCAAGAAAATACTCAAAATAAAATAGATAGCACTTTTTCACCAACTTTTCTGTACTTTTTCAGTTGTAAAATGCTGAAAATTTAGTTTAAAGAGAAGAGGAAAAGTATCTCCTAGGAGATAACTAAGGTGAAAAAAATAATTGCATACATATGGGCTCTGGTATACAGGATCTTCTCAAAAAATTAGCATATTGTGATAAAGTTCATTATTTTCTGTGCTGTACTGATAAACATTAGGCTTTCATATATTTTAGATTCAAATACACACAACTGAAGTAGTTCAAGCCTTTTATTGTTTTAATATTGATGATTTTGGCATACAGCTCATGAAAACCCAAATTTCCTATCTCAAAAAATTAGCATATTTCATCCGACCAATAAAAGAAAAGTGTTTTTAAAACAAAAAAAGTCAACCTTCAAATAATTATGTTCAGTTATGCACTCAATACTTGGTCAGGAATCCTTTTGCAGAAATGACTGCTTCAATGCAGCGTGGCATGGAGGCAATCAGCCTGTGGCACTGCTCAGGTGTTATGGAGGCCCAGGATGCTTCGATAGCGGCCTTAAGCTCATCCAGAGTGTTGGGTCTTGCGTCTCTCAACTTTCTCTTCACAATATCCTACAGATTCTCTATGGGGTTCAGGTCAGGAGAGTTGGCAGGCCAATTGAGCACAGTAATACCATGGTCAGTAAACCATTTACCAGTAGTTTTGGCACTGTGAGCAGGTGCCAGGTCGTGCTGAAAAATGAAATC
This sequence comes from Hyperolius riggenbachi, assembly GCF_040937935.1. Lineage (NCBI taxonomy): Eukaryota > Metazoa > Chordata > Amphibia > Anura > Hyperoliidae > Hyperolius > Hyperolius riggenbachi. Next base: position 106,899,323 of record NC_090655.1, read on the forward strand.
TTCATCTCCATATAGCTTTTCAGCAGATGGAAGCATGAAGTGCTCCAAAATCTCCTGATAGCTAGCTGCATTGACCCTGCCCTTGATAAAACACAGTGGACCAACACCAGCAGCTGACATGGCACCCCAGACCATCACTGACTGTCGGTACTTGACACTGGACTTCAGGCATTTTGGCATTTCCCTCTCCCCAGTCTTCCTCCAGACTCTGGCACCTTGATTTCCGAATGACATGTAAAAGTTGCTTCCATCCAAAAAAAGTACTTTGGACCACTGAGCAACAGTTCAGTGCTGCTTCTCTGTAGCCCAGGTCAGGCGCTTCTGCCGCTGTTTCTGGTTCAAAAGTGGGTTCATGCTTCCATCTGCTGAAAAGCTTTATGGAGATGAAGATTTCATTTTTCAGCACGACCTGGCACCTGCTCACAGTGCCAAAACTACTGGTAAATGGTTTACTGACCATGGTATTACTATGCTCAATTGGCCTACCAACTCTCCTGACCTGAACCCCATAGAGAATCTGTGGGATATTGTGAAGAGAAAGTTGAGAGACACAAGACCCAACACTCTGGATGAGCTTAAGGTCGCTATCGAAGCATCCTGGGCCTCCATAACACCTGAGCAGTGCCACAGGCTGATTGCCTCCATGCCACGCTGCATTGAAGCAGTCATTTCTGCAAAAGGATTCCCGACAAAGTATTGAGTGCATAACTGAACATAATAATTTGAAGGTTGACTTTTTTTGTTTTAAAAACACTTTTCTTTTATTGGTCGGATGAAATATGCTAATTTTTTGAGATAGGAAATTTGGGTTTTCATGAGCTGTATGCCAAAATCGTCAATATTAAAACAATAAAAGGCTTGAATTACTTCGGTTGTGTGTATTTGAATCTAAAATATATGAAAGTCTAATGTTTATCAGTACATTACAGAAAATAATGAACTTTATCACAATATGCTAATATTTTGAGAAGATCCTGTATTTTGTTCTGACTTCAGAACTTTCAGTAAAATTCCACAGTGATCACCAGGACTAAAAATGTTGGCACATGTGATCAATTTCTGAATGTGAGCAAAGATTTTACAATGGGCAAACACCAATTTCTAAATGTAATGTAAGAAAAATACAGGAAGCAAGTTTTTAAATTATGTTATATGCATTGCAGTTTCTCTTTTAAAACACCTCTTCAGCTATCTGTTGATCGCAAATCTGAGCGTTTAGTTCCTCGAGTACCTTAAATTTCCTTTATGTAACATTAGGTTATTGCTTTGCTGCATTAAAAATGTCTGTGTGAAATAGGGTAGGTCTCGGAGGCAGCGCGGTTATCATCCATTGCTCGTGCTTAGGTCTTTACATTATCCAAACAAACAAGTTCTGCCCTAGAGCCACTAACCTTTCAGGCAACCAATGTTATCATGGGAGCTGCTGCATAAATATTTAACAGTTCGTTCACATTTACCTATGTTGAATTGGTTTATGTAGTTCTAGGTGCAAGGATGCATCCTTATGCATGGCATTTGAAATACTGTTCATATGATTACAATAAAAAATTGACAAATATTTATGCTGGGAAGGCCCTTAATCCTATAAGCCGAGTTATAAAGCTTCTGCAAACAACCAGTCACAGCAGTTCTGGAATTGGAAATCCCTGATTGGTGTTTTTAATCAAGTGACCGACTGGTCATCTAAAGAGAAACGTTACCGAAAAATAGTAATGAGGAGAGAAACAAATCAATGTGTTGCAAAGTGAGAGGCTAAAAAATAGAAGAGAGATCAAGAAATGATTGATATTTGCCATGGAAATTGTTCATGTTGTTTGAGCCAAAATTAGTCTGCATATCATCATCTTTGCTACTGGCAGACATGAAAAAAACAAACAGCACCAACTGCCATTATAATATATAATAAGCAACAACCATAATTTTTAATTAACATGTTAAAAAAATAAATGAAAATACCCATTTGTAAAAAATGTGAAAGTAAGGTAAAGATCAGTTACAGACCACCCCAGCCCTCTGGAGTAAAAAGTTGGAAGAACACCAGGTTACTTATTGTTAGCAAAACCATCTCCATTAAAAGCAGTATGTACAAATCTATAGAGACAAGTGGAGGAAATCCATATGCTCTGTAACCTCCCCAGGAGTGTTCACTGGTGCTGCATCTGGATAAGCCAAACCATCATAAGCAACGAGAAGGATCCGCAGACTTAAGATGAGTTCGTAAAAAGCCAGATAACTTTATTGCAAAAATCCACTAAAAAACAAAGACATGCACAGGATCAAACTGACGTGTATCGGCTCAGTATGTGCCCTTAGTCATAGTTTAGTCATATATACATACATGACTGTACTGAAGCACCTCTGTAGGGTACTGTTTGCAAAAAAAAAAATAAATGTGTAGCTCTTTGGAATGAAAACAAAAGTAGTAAAGCATAATGACTGCATTTTTGCTTGGGGTAAATTTTTGAGTTATTATTATTTATTTATTTGTTGTATTTATAAAGCGCCAACATATTACGCAGCGCTGGACATTAATTTAGGTTACAGACAATATTTAGGGGTGACAAACAGCAATATGACAATACAGGAATACAAGAAAACCCAGATCACACAGCACAGTATGAGTACAAGGTAATGCTTAGTCAGTCACTGGATGGGAGCATGGAGTTAGGCAAGTTAGGTTCACTCAAATGCATAGCATGGGTGCACAGTAATAGAGGTGCATGATCAGGTAGGACACAAAAGGAGTGAGGACCCTGCCCAAAGGCTTACAATCTAGAGGGAGAGGTAGGGACACGAGAGGTAGGGGACCAGAGTTCGGCTGTGGGTTTAGAGCAATTGTGAGGGGTGGTAGGCAAGAGTGAAAAGGTGAGTTTTGAGGGCCTTCTTGAAGGTGTTGAAGGAGGGGGCTGCCCTAATGGGTGGAGGTAGGGAGTTCCATAGAGTCGGAGCGGCTCTTGAGAAGTCTTGGAGGCGGGCATGGGACTGGGTGATGCGGGGGACGGTCAGGCGAAGTTCATTGGAGGAGCGGAGTGAGCGGCTTGGTGTGTATCTCTGAGTAAGATCAGAAATGTAGGTTGGACAGGTTTTGTGGATGGATTTGTAGGTCAGACACAATATCTTGAATCTGATTCTGGACTGGATAGGAAGCCAGTGGAGGGATTCACGGAGGGGAGCCACCCTGGTGAAGCGATGGGAGGAGTGGATAATTCTGGCAGCCGCATTCATGATGGACTGCAGTGGGGCTATTCGGGTCTTAGGGAGTCCAGACAGAAGGGCATTGCAGTAGTCGAGGCGGGAAATTATGAGGGAATGGATGAGGAGTTTGGTGGTGGCAGGGGTCAGGAAAGGGCGAATCTTACAGATGTTACGAAGGTGGAAGTTGCAGGACTTTGTGAGGTTTTGGATGTGGGGAGTGAAGGAGAGTGCGGAGTCCAGGGTGACACCCAGACAGCGGGCTTGAGAGGTAGGGTGAATAGTAGTGTGGTTAACAGTGACCTGCACATCTGGGAGGTCCAGGGATGACCGGGGTGGGAAGAGTTGGTTTGGTTACTTTGTTCAAGTATGCATATTGTTTAGTAACTGTGAGGCGCATCCTATGTAGTATGACATGGTTTGCACCTTTCCTGAAAATAAGGACTCGCGATCATCAACAATACACCACAAGTAAAATACCTCCTTCTCAGCTCCTCACGTCCTTTAATTTTTTAAAAAATGTAAAAAGAAATACCCCTGGGCACCAGACAACAAAAAGCCCCCAAACCTACAAAATCAGCTATAACTCACTACAGTGGCCCCTACATTGCTGTACATTTCTGGTACCACACTAATGGGGAAAATGGCACACACTTCTTTTGGTTAACGTTAAAGTTTGGTCATATTACAAAAGGCACTGAAAAGATTTCACTACCAGCCGTGCTGAAACATTGGCTCCGACTATGAGCCCACCTTAATCTCAGCCTAATCTTAACCCCTCTTCTATGTCTTCATTAACCATAACCTCTTTTGAACGATCACCCTCTGCCACCTGAGGTCATATAAAATGGTATGCTCCCCTCAGCGTTCGCCACTGCAATCTATACACAGCTGCCTCAACTAATGTAGATTTCTGAAAGCAACGAACCTACTTCTGCAGCCATATGTGGTGGGCCACAACCCTTTATAGGTCCCCAAACCCTCCATAGCATTACATTTTCAGCATAACCAGTATTCTGTTTTTCAATGCCCATGTAGTGTGCCTCCATTTATCATGCTCCCCAAAGTGTGTTTCTACTTCACAGTAGCCCAAAATGTGCAATACTTTCCCAGATCCCCCACAATTTGTTCCAGCTTGATAGAGTTCACTTTGAAGTGTTTCTTGACCACTGAAAATTGGGTTATAACCTTGACTGCTGAGAGAAATTGGGAGAGCAGCACTGTGTGACATCTAGGAGAAGTTGGGGATGCAGCATTGTGACTTCTTGGAGAAGTTGGGGTGCATCTAGGGATTTGCTCCCTTCATCAGGTCTCTGCAAAAAAACAGTGCCATATAGTCTGGGCCAACAACCACGAGCACCTTTGTGAATTAAAAATGAGCACTTGTCCATATCAACCAATCAGGTTATAACTCAAGCCGCCATTTGCTCAACTCCTCATAAGGCAGCTGATCAGTGTGCACAGTTAATACTGCCTTCCGCTGTTCCTTTGTCAGCAGTTACGACAGCAAGTCAGGGTGGAGATCAGGAATAGGAACAGAGATGGTGGTGGCTGATACCAACTGAGAATGGGGGTTTTGGACACTCAAGTGTCTATTACAGGAACAGGCCCTCATTTCTCAATCCTAGCAGTGCTGCTGATGTTAGCAGAATATCTACCAACAGAACCCATTTCCAGCAGCTGTTTGCTTAGTGACACTTCCACTACTCTTGGCATCACCAGTATCTTGACTAGCACCAATTAACCAATTCCAATTAGCCAGTCATTTATTGCTCTTTGATCCTATGCAGAAGAAACCAGATGTTCATAAAGCCTGTGTTTCTGTAGATGGTGGAGGAGTGGTGCAGTTCCAGATTATCAACTACTTGTAATCGGCAACTACAGTATATGCAGTTAGCAAGACGTTTTCATAAATGTAACCAATACCTGACATGTGCCTTTGGCAGCAGTAGAGTAAAAATACCCTCTGAGTGAAAGTGCAGCTGAAATGCAGCTTAAACTCATTGAAAAGCTGCATCTGCATGTGATGCATGTTTACAGTTACCCTGTTTAGAGCCGTGCTGACCTGACCGTACTTTACAGCAAACCTTTACTATTATTTTGAAGTACCGGTATGTATTATTTAAATCTTGTAATAACAGACCTGCTACAACAATGTGCTTTTACCGTTACCTCTTGCTCATGTAGCATTTATTTTATTTGTTCCCTTTGTCCGCATGGGAGTGGCTATCTTGCCGGAAATTTCAGCGCTATGCACAAAACAGGAACGATCAACCCCTCCTTTAAAGAAGACCTAAACTCAGAACTCCTCTCTGCTCTAAAAGATACACAGCAGCAAAATAACCTTTAAACAAAAAACATGTATTGTTACAGCTGATACAAATCCTAAAATAAATCTGCACAGTTTCTACTTCCTGATTCATGGAAGCAGACATATTGTATTCAGCCTGTGCTTATAAATCGGCTTACCTGCCATAGGCAGTCATGTGACACAGTGCAGTGATCAAATTACAACTAGTGATTAGACACAAATGAGGGGGAATTAAACAGGCTAAACTCTCTAAATACATACAGGGTGCATTTCTGTTATGTTTTCCTTGTGTCTGTGCAAGAGTTCAGGTCCACATTAATCCTTCCATGTGCCATTTTCTAAGCCTGATAGGTGTTAATATTCACAACAGAAGCACAATCCTCTTTTTTGGTTTGCAGAAGAGGAGGAGACCAAACCAAGTCCTTGCAGTTCTGGGTTATATAATCAGTTTAAATCCTTAATAGTTACGATCTTCTGTCCACTACTTTGATTAATCTTCATTTGAGTTACACTATTTCAGTCTGAAGTTTTATTTGAAAATGTTTTCTTTCTAGCAAGGTGTATTTTAAAGTACACCTGATGGTGACTGTCATATTTATTTCCTTGCATGTCAAACTCTGGTGCGTGGCCCAAATCTGGCCCTCGGAGCCATCAGATTTGGCCCTCAGATGGGTTCCCCACTTTGCATTATATTTCGCTCACATTGGGCCACCAGAAAAGCTATATTAGAGAATAAGCCCTAGATCACCAGGGAAGCCATATGGGAAGGAGGAAAGAACTGGGTACCAGGGAACTGTATAGGAGAGGGAGGGGGGCACTAGACACCAGGGAACTGTAAAGGGGAGGTAGGACCACTAAACATTAGGGAATTGTATAAGGGAGGGAGGGAGAACATATTAACACCAGGGAACTGTATAGATGAGGAAGGAGGGCCATTAGACAACAAGGAACAGTGTAGGGGAAGGAGGGGGGCACTAGACATCAGGGAACTACAGGAGAGAGAGGTGTGGCCACTAGACATTGAGGTTGGCCCACGACTTGGTCTCAGAGCTCAATTTTGGTTTGTATTTGAGTTTGACACCCCTGTTTTAAACAATACCAGTTGCCTGGCAGCCCTACTTATCTCTTTGGCTGCAGTAGTGTCTGATTCACACCTGAAACAAGCATGTGTCTGATCTGCATGCTGTTAAAGCGGAATATAACCCTGCATTTCAACTTTGCTCTAAAACATTATTTACAGCATATTATATGCAAAAAGCATTTTTTTTTACTACACCAGCATTGGAAGGGTTAAACACAGAGGTTTAAAGTTCCGTGGAAAGATATGCAGAAGTTCAGATTGTTACATTCTATTTAGTTATATGTATCTATTGAGAAATGTTACACACTCTTTGGCTGTCCTCCAACTCCTTCTCAGTCAGATAGATAAGTCACATTCAACACTTAGATACATTTATGTAAACAAACTGTATCTATGTCAGCTTCGGATGCGTCTGCATAAATCTCCAGGAACTTTAAAGCTCTGTGTAACCCTTCCAATGCTGGTCTAGTAAAAAAAAATGCTGGTTGCATATAATATACTGTAAATAATGTTTTAGAGCAAAGTTGAAATGCAGGGTTATATTCCGCTTTAAGGGTCTTTGACTCAAAGTATAAGGCCACATACACACATCAGACCATAGTCTTTTGAAAATGAAAGATCACAGACCAATTTTACCCCCTTCCATGTAGTATGAGAGCCATACTCTACACAGTCTATTCTATGGAGCTGAACTCCCCATCAGACAGAAATCTTTGCAAGATGCTGCACACAAAGATGCTGTAGACATTAACCAGCTGAGCGGTCTGGACGAGCTCAGCTCGTCCAGTACCGCCGGAGCCTGCCGCTCAGGCCCTGCTGGGCCGATTTGGCTCAAATAAAAAGCAGCACACGCAGCCGGCACTTTGCCAGCCGCGTGTGCTGCCTGATCGCCGCTGCAGTGCGGCGATCCGCCGCATGCAGCGGCGAAAGAGGGTCCCCCCAGCCGCCTGAGCCCAGCGTAGCCGGAACATAAAGTTCCGGCCAGCGCTAAGGGCTGGATCGGAGGCGGCTGACGTCAGGACGTCGGCTGACGTCCATGACGTCACTCCGCTCGTCGCCATGGCGACGAGATAAGCGAAACACGGAAGGCCGCTCATTGCGGCCTTCTGTGTTATTTCTGGCCGCCGGAGGCGATCAGAAGATCGCCTCTGGAGCGCCCTCTAGTGGGCTTTCATGCAGCCAACTTTCAGTTGGCTGCATGAAATAGTTTTTTTTTTTTATTAAAAAAAACCCTCCCGCAGCCTCCCTGGTGATCTTAATAGAACGCCAGGGTGGTTAAAAAGATCAGTATCTGCAACAGATCAGTTCCTGCCAAAGATCCGTTCCTGCAAATTGCATTCATAGTCTATGAGATCTGCAGATCATCATACACACCTTGTTTAACTGACATTCATCTGCAGATCAGACACTCATCTGCAGATCTGAAAATCCATCCTGGTGGATCTGATCTGCAGATAAATGTCAGTTAAACAAGGTGTGTATGATGATCTGCAGATATCATAGACTATGAATGCATTTTGCAGGAACGGATCTTTTGCAGATACTGATCTTTTGAATGTCTACAGCATCTTTGTGTGCAGCATCTTGCAAAGATTTCTGTCTGATGGGGAGTTCAGCTCCATAGAATAGACTGTGTAGGTACGGCTCTCATACTACATGGAAGGGGGTAAAACTGGTCTGTGATTTTTCATTTTCCACAGACTATGGTCTGATGTGTGTATGAGCCTTAAGGCTCTGCTCACACTGTCCTAAAAAACATTCCACCGAATGGAACGCAAATAAAGGGAGGCTGCAATAATACCAGATCGACTCATCCATCACATGCCGGTATACTGACCAGTAATGGAACGGAACTCACAGATGAAAGGTAAAAACTAATCTGTTTTGATGGATCTGTTTTTACCAGATCAGTTTTTGATTCGTGCATTGTGAACCAATCCTTAGAGGCAGAGGATCAGCAGGACAGCCAGTAATTTGCATTGTTTAAAAGTAAATAAATATATCAGCCTCCATATACCATACAGGGCTGAATTATACGAATATTTTTATATGGAAATGCATCTCTTGCTGGGACATCATGATAAGATCATTCTCTACTGTCCTGTATATCTCTTGTCATCCTATGTAAGGCCTGGTGCACACCAAAACTCGCTAGCAGATCCGCAAAATGCTAGCAGATCTTGAAACGCTTTTTCTTCTTTTTCTGTAGCGTTTCAGCTAGCGTTTTGTGGTTTTGGGAAGCGTTTTTGGTGTAGTAGATTTCATATATTGTTACAGTAAAGCTGTTAATGAACAGCTTCTGCAACAAAAACGCCTGCAAAACCGATCTTAACTGCCGTTTTTCCTATACTTTACATTGGAGGCAGAAACGCATCCGCAATCCAAAAAATGCCTCACCCCGGGAGTATGCGTATCAGCAAAACGCCTCCTGCTCTGGTGTGAACCACTCCATTGAGATACATTGACCAAGCATATTCGCAGCCGCAAGCAGCTGCAAAAACGCCAAAAAACCCGCTCGGTGTGCACCAGCCCTTACAGATTGCCCTGCAGCTCATGGTGAACCAGAACTCTCAGGAGTGTGTGTAAGGGGTTGAAAGAGAGCAAAAAGCCTCCTCACTAAAATGCTATGCAAATCAGAGGTTTACCTTCTTAAAACAGAAGGTATTTGTGATTTAAGGTGCGTACACACGTCAGATAAAAATGAAAGATCATAGACCAATTTTACCCCCTGCAGCATCTTGCAAAGATTTCTATCTGATGGGGAGTTCAGCTCCATAGAATAGACTGTGTAGAGTATGGCTCTCATACTACATGAAAGGGGGTAAAATTGGTCTGTGATCTTTCATTTTTATCTGACGTGTGTACGCACCTTTAGGATGGAGTGAGCATATGATGTCTCCTACGATGCATCACTGCTGAATATGCAAATCATCCCTTTGATGTCTCTGATGGCTAAACGCATCTTTAGAACCTCTAAATGCAATGGTGTGTCACATTGTTAATATTACAGATCCTCATCCGTGCATGGCATGGATTAATGTGGCTCTGTGAGGTAAGACTTAAAACGCCCAGATTACCAAGCAAGCTTATAGAGCCATATTAATCTATGTCATGCACTGATGAGGAACAACCAATCCGAAACGGTCTGTGTGCATGTAGGATTAGTGTGGCTCTGTACAAGCTGACACATCATTGCATTCCAGCAGTTCTGGATGTGGGTTTAGCTATCAGGGACAACAAGGAAATGATCTGCATATTCAACAGCGATGCATTGTGGGGCACCTCAAAGCTCACTGCAACCTCAATAATCGCAAATACCTTCTGTTTTAAACCCTTGCTGTGTGTGGACGGAACTACTTCTCCGTGCTGTTTATTTTCTGTGGCTCTTTACCAGTGGGCCATGTAACCCCCAGCATATAGCTATACCTTAGACATTTATTCCAGATGGTCTGGCCCTTAAAACCACTGACAGTTAGATGCCGAGGGTAGGCTTTTACCTTGACCTGCTTTTGTCTATAGTACTTAGCGCTTGGAATTCCTGCAGCATTAAGCAGGTTCAAAGGCTATTTTGAGTATTCGCTTGATGCCAGGGATTAGTCAGGTCAGCTAATATAATAGGATAAAGGCTTTCCTGTGATCAGCAGCATCAGGAAAACGTGCTTTATTGACCAAATGATTCACTTGAGCATATTCCCGAGCCAGCTGATTTCTAGGCCTCCCAGAGGAAGGAGTTAGAAGAAGCACACAGCTTTTACTGTGTGATCCTCTGCACCGAGAGTGGAGCAGCCATGCGTAAAAGTGCCCTAGATAATGCCGATGATGTCCTTTATTCTGTTATTTATACACACAGCTGTTCATATGGCACGGCTCTATGGAATGTAGGAAAGATGAAGGAATCGGATACACCTTTCCTACATTGTTTTACCAGCAATCACCAGGAACCTATTATTCATATTGTGATTAGTGTCTGCGCAGTGCCTCTGTATACTGTAAACATTAATTTGCTGCACCAGCTACTGTATCTGTAATTGAAAGTTAGATCGTAAAATCTATTCTCTAACACTACTGTCATTAACATCCTAGATTGGTATCATCACTAAAACTCTCTGAAGCATTTCCCACAGCCATCGAACTCGCTGACCTGCTTTACCAGTTAAATGGAGCCTTTCCCTCTCAATGAAAAAATAATACATTATAGCTCTGTCTACCTGTCATACTGTACACTGCTGGCTAAACAAAACAGCACACATAAGCGGTTATATTAAATAACAAATATTTTAGATTTTTTTTTTTTTTTTTTTTTTTGCTTGTTTGCACATTAACAAGACCGTACTTAAAGTGCATATCCACATTTGGATCTAAAAATACCATTTAATGTCCTAGTAAAGAGTGTACAGATGTTACTCTTTATGTGAAACAAAGCTTTGCAGCTAAAAAAATACTGTTCTGAAATTTGTCACATGACCAGAAGCAACAAAGACTAAAGAGTGATATTTCTACCATGTGGGCATGGCTGCTACTGGTGCTTGCATTGCATCATCCTGCTTTTCATTCTACATGAAGGAAGACACAGGCTGACTTTTTTTTAACAGATCATGCATTGGGTTTTTTTCTGCATTCCCAGTGCAAAGGAATGCGGCTGGGAAATTATGTACACTGATCTTATTTTTATTGGGAATGAAACAGCTATGGCCCATCTCCTTTGGGCTATACTGGAAACATCTAGAGATGCAGTTGGGTGGTGGCTATGGACATGTTGCTTTAGGGGATACAATTATTATCGGCATAGAATAATCATAATGTGGAATTTCAGCTATAGGACCAAAGAGAAGTCTAGGTGCTTGAATTATCCACTGACCCACTTCCCAGATACCCTTATTTTAAGCTTAGAGCAGATATTAGGTGAATGTCAATCTTTCCATTTGTCTACTTGTGAATAGGCTTCCCACAACGCCCCCTTGGAGGAAAAAGTCAGCAAAGTTAGAATTTTTTCTTGATTGGTCATTGTTGTTTTCCATAAGACATAATGCCAATTATCTTTAAGGTCCGTACACACGCCGGACTGGAGGCAACGACGGGTCCGTCATCACCTCCCGCTGGGTGGGCGTTCCAACGACAGTCCGGCGTGTGTACGCACTGTCGGCGGACTGATACGGCTGTACGGACCTTTAGTCTCCATCCTTCTCCTTCTAAAGAATTTAGCTGGAGTGAGCTGAGTGTGCAGTTCTTTTGATATTTGCATCCATGGTCTGTTAGATTGTACCTGCACAGCTGATTGATCACTGAATATACCCAGGTTTACTTTACAAGTGGTTGTCAGGTCTCCACTCTTGCTACCTTCATATTTTAATTATTTTCACTCTGAAGGGCAATCCTTGTGCTGCTATGGCATATATCTGTAATATATCTGCAATGTAGCAGAGTGTTATTCCCCTGCAGGGGGTGCAAAAGCTTTTACTAATATTGCCTTTTACAGTGGCAGCATTTACATGGCTGCAACTTAAGGAGTAAAATATTTTTCAGAATATTTTTCTTGTTCGAAATAATGGTGTTCACAATAATGGGCATAACTGTATTCCTCTGATTAATGTGCAAATCTACAATGATGGGAACAGAGTAGTCCAACAGAGCGATGGAATTTGAGGATGTTGGGAAGCCTTGCAGTAGTAATGTGGAAGGGGATGATTGGGTGATCAGCCATGTAGGTGCAAGGATTGGCAGTAGTCCAGTAGACGTACAAGTAGAAAAAGAGAGACACGAGTGGCACTCCCTGCACTTATGAGCATGTATATATGAGCGAATTGGAAAGCATTATGTTCTCACCATACCATCTGCGGTCGCCTCTGTCTCTTGCTGGGACGTGTGCTCCACGGATTAGAAGTGAAGAAAGCACATATGCAATTTTCTGCTGTAGGAAAATAAAGATGAACTCCGGGCACCTTCCGTCCAATGTTGTTTATTGCAAAAAGTGACAGACATCCATCTGGATACCACAGCCAACAACTACCTCATACTGGTGATGTTCAAAGGTGATGGTGCGGTGGAGGTGGAGGAGCCAGGGCACAAGGTGGGACTGGCGACGGCCGTTTCGCGTCTATACAGACGCCTGGTCACGCTACGTACCACTTTGATGTAGTAGTCCAGTAGACACCTATGTTAATTACCGGGAGTTGGGCACCTATGCAGTGAGTTGGGCGCTTATTGCAGGTAGTAGCCATTAATTTGCTATATAGGAATTAATGCCTGTAGGCAATCTGCTACAAACATCGGTTGTTTTAGTTCTGGGTTTCTCTTGTTCTGTTTAGGCACTTGGAGGTGAGGGGTTAGGTGGGGGAGTTTGGTTTGGTACTTAGAGGTGGGATTAGGGTGATACTTTAGAAAGGGGGGGGGGGTGGTTTTTGGCACCTACAGGGGAGGGGGAGTTAAGCACTTATAGGAGTGCCTAGAGTTAGTCAAAAGGTGGGGGGATCGGTTTAGGCACTTGGGATGGTGTTTAAGTGTGTATAGAGAGGGGGACATGTAGGCGGAGTGTAATATGGGCAGAGTTTTAGGGCCATGTCAAAAACTATGGCGGCTATAAGCTGCAACTTCAATACATTTAAGTGGATTTGTGAGATAACTGTTGACTATTCATTGCTAAGGTATTACTGGACAAGAACTTAGATGAATGTAGGAGATCACATTTATCCAAACCACAAAATATATTGCTGACGTCTTTAAATGTTTAAGAATTTTTGGTTTACTTTATAGATTCAGATACAGCATAGAAACAGATTGCGTTCTTTTTGTTTATAGATATTACTATAAAACACCCTTTTGAGACCTTGCCAGCTCTGCTTCTGTCCTGACCTCTTCAAACTTGTTCATCTTGGCCTCCCACTGAAACAAATTCATAGGGCTGCTCTGAAATGTCTGTAAGCCTCACTGTGCAAGAACATGAAATTCATTTGAGTACATTAAAGTGTCACTCTGGCTTCCCATTTAACAGTATCTGGTATTTTATGTGCACTTCCAGCATGGGTGGTAATGTCCTTTCCGAGCTCCTTGCAAGGATACAGAGCCGTTTGCTGTCTGACAGTAGTAAATGGATACTCCCTGTCAGCCAATTTATACGTCTGAATCTTTTTTTCTCCTGTTGTGTAACAGATGCATTTTGTGAATTTATGTGTGCCTGAGCTGTGTGGAGTACACTTTTGTCCCTTCTTTTATTCTTTTTTTTTTCTTCTTCCCAACAGACTAAACTTGCCAATGGCACTTCTAGCATGATTGTGCCCAAGCAGAGGAAATTATCCGCAAACTATGAGAAAGAGAAGGAGCTCTGTGTGAAGTTCTTTGAGCAGTGGTCCGAGTGCGACCAGGTGGAGTTTGTTGAACATCTCATCTCTCGGATGTGCCACTATCAACATGGACACATACACATGTACCTCAAGCCAATGTTACAAAGGGACTTTATCACTGCACTGCCAGGTAAAAGCTTCCTCCATGATGGTTTATTATAGTATTGTTTAGTTATATGTTCAACTCTAAAGAGGCTTCTGCATGCCATTTCAAGGTGAACCTGGCTTTGGATATTTTTTTTCAAATGTTTAAGTGGCAAAAGTCAACTTCTGTCATACCAGAACAGCCTTTCTCAACCTCTTTACTCCGGAGGAACCCTGCAAATAATTGTTGGGTCTCACAGAACCCCTGCATTTATTTTGCAAGGGGCATGGTTTTTAAAGGTAGGCGTGACTTTTTATTGTAACAGCCTTCTTATTTAGTCCTGTTCTATGATTCTTCCTTACAATGCTCCCTATTATGGTAGCGATAGTTTGTGTTTCTTATTATAGCTCCCACAATTATAGTGCTCCCCTAAAACAGTACTCTTTACTATACTACCCCCTAATATAGTGCCCCTCATTATACCTTCTCAGATTCTAATGCTTTTTATTAATGTGCTAATTGTTATTCTTACCTCACATTTAGTTCTTCTTTTTACAGTACCCCTTATTATAGTGTGCTCTATCCTACTTCCCCCAGAACTCTGGAGAGTACTCAAGGAACCCTGGGGTTCTGATAATCAGAACATAGTGGGCTGCCAAAAGCCAAATATTCAGTATCCAAATATATTGAACATATTCTGGCTGTCCTAGGTTTATTTCTAGACTAGCGAGTAGGGACACAAATCAAAAAACAAACTTTAAAATATTTCAGCAGTAAAGCTGGACTGGACTAAACGTTCTGAATTGAATCCCTATCTGCTCCCTCTCACTTCTTCCTATGCTGCTCAGGGGACCCCTCCATCCCAAGAACACCCCCCAATTTGCACATAATGACATCAGTGTCTGCATCATGTATGAGATTGGCTGAGTCTGCTAGTCTGTGTCACCTCTGCACCACTGGGAGTGATTAGTTCGTGGACAAAGCTAGTATCTACCCACCTACACTTCGATGCCTATACACAGTTGTGGAATTGGACATGTATTTTAAATGCATACTGCAGCGTTCACCACCCTTAATAAATCAGCCAGCAGGGTTTAGTCTATGCTCTAAAGGCGCGTACAAACGTTGCCTGTCAGGATTGGGACCCGATCCCCTAGGGCAGGCATGGGCAAACTTGGCCCTCCAGCTGTCAAGGAACTACAAGTCCCACAATGCATTTGCCTTTATGAGTCATGACTGTGGCTCTAAGACTTCTGCAATGCATTGTGGGACTTGTAGTTCCTTAACAGCTGGAGGGCCAAGTTTGCCCATGCCTGCCCTAGGGCAACATCGCTGGCTGGCCTGTACAGATGCCTGTCAGTTATGTAGCTGACGATGTGTTCTGTTGCTGTCCAGGGGGGGCAGAGGGACAACGGAGCGGCGCGTGCATGACGGTGGGTGGGGAAGCGACACAGACAATGCGATCGGCCGTTGTGGGAGTGAGTTGATCTGCCGGGCGGATCGCTTGGGAGTCTGCAGCCGCTGTACACACTCCCGACTATCGGCTGACGTGTGTATGGGCGTTAACCCATTAATTTTTGACTGCAGGATGAGGCAAGCCAGGCAGTGGCTCCTCTAAAGAGACTACTAGAAACCCCATCAACTCAACTGCTTCAGATTATTAAGACAGATGTTTAGCAAAATAAATATGCCTTCTCGTGCGCAAGAAACCTGATCATTTGCCGTACTCCCATCACTAAGCTATCAGACGGTTTATTTTAAAATTCTGCTATTTTTAATATGAAGTCTTTAATAGAAGCTCTGAAATCATATTTTAATCACAGGTTAGTTGTCATGTTTTGCGGTGGGTTTACTTTAAATTGTAATGAAGTTACTGTGCTTGCCTTTTAGAGGGGGCTTTGACTTTCTCTGCAACTTGGTCTTCTTCAGGAAGTTGCTTTCAGTTAGAGACACAGCTGAAGAATTATGTCAAAGCCTTCTTTTCTTTCCTTGAAGCCAAATGTGGCAAAGCATTGCAAACGTCTGCTTTGTTAGTGACCAGCAGATGGTTAAACCAAGGCAAGGCTGCCCCAACAGAAGCAAAGACACGCACCAAGATATTAAGTTTTAATGGCGCTCATGCACACTCAGTTGTCAGCTGGGTTGGGTGGCTAGGGGCCAGTTGTCCCTTTGGGCTGGTGAGATTTTAATGGTTTGAGCCCCTGGGGAGTCCCACTTGTCCACCACAAAGGCAGATGCAATTAAGCTTTCAGCTGCTCTGGAACCTCTTGGGATACACCCAATGTCAATCATATGTTTTATGATGCAGTTTATTACATGGATCTGCTTGGCTCAAGTTGTTCTGCTGAATGTAAGAGCTTAAAACACAAATAACTTTTGATTTACAATTTCCTCCAGCTAGGAAAGACTGTAGAAATGAAGACCGTTCTACTCAGTGTTTGGGACCCAGACGTCTCAAATACAATAGCTTTCTGTATTTGGAGCTGTGTGTCTAGATATGTGTTATTTAGATCAGACCCTTCCTAACAATCCCAAGAATCCATATCCTTATGTAACGCTCATAATGAAAGTGGACCAGTGCTGTCTGTATGGATATCTGATGTGGCAATCTAGTCAGGCAAGTCTTGCAATAGCAGTGGTAAGTCTGACACCACTGCCCGACATTAATGACTGCTTGTTGTAGGACAAAGGTAATGAGAGGGATATTGAGGCTAACATATTTATTTCCTTTTAAACAATACTAGTTACCTGGCTATCCTGCTGATCCTTTGCCTCTAATACTTTCAGCCATAGACGCTGAACAAGCATGCAGCAGATCAGGTGTTTCTGACATTATTGTCAGATCTGACAAGATTAGCTCCCTGCTTGTCTTTGGCATTATTCAGACATTATTGCAGCCAAATAGATCAGCAGAGCTGCCAGGCAACTGGTATTGTTTAAAAGGGAGGAAATATTGCAGCCCCCATATCTCTCTCATTACAGTTGTCCTGTAAGTCTAAAGGTTCACACCAGACAATAGTGGACATACATTCTTACATCAATTTTTTTTTTCCTTCGGTAGAAAAACCATTGACCACCATGCCCCCAAAGATATATTCATATAATAGTGTCTAAGGCTCCACCTACTACTTGCTTGCCAGGGACAATGGGGTTCTGTTGTACGGAGTCTGAGCAACACTCCATATCCCTCTCGCCTATTTATCAAACTATATTAAATAAGCCTCCCCCTAAGAAAGGTTCATATATGGAGTCTGCTGTGGAGGTGGCAGGCACTCCCTGCAGTGCATGCTGGGAGATATAGTCCTCGATTCATCATTGAATTACCGAATTCGAAGTTTATCGATTTCTAGTTGTATACATCAAGGTTTTTCCGCATTCGGTGTGAATTCGATAAAATATCGATAACAATTCGGTAACCATTCGGTAACGTGTCGATATTTCCATTTTACAGCGGGAATGTAACACAAGGCCATAAGATTCCCATGGAATTGTGGCTAAAAGGCAGTCCTTTGAACACTACGTAGCAACATTCTGAATAGGGCTTAACACCTGGGCCAGGATTCTGGAAGTGGCTTGGGACAATCCCACAATTTCGCCAGCTGTGGCTTGATAGGAGCCTTTTCTAAAAAAATATAGTGCAGCTAGCAAATTAGTTAACCCTGGCATTGCCTGTGTTCTCTTACAAGATGATTCAAGAGAAATGCAGATGTCCTGTTATAGCAAATAAATCCATTCTCTTGCAAATTGATATGGTTCTAGACCTTATTCTTGCCCTTCTGCGCCTTTGAATCACTCTCAGCTGATACATAACCACTTCAAATGGCTCCATCTTCTCTGTCAGCAATGATCTGACAGGAAAAATGACAGAGCAGTGAAGGTGATAACTAATCCTAAATGTAACGCTAAACCACGCCCACTTTCATGAATTGCACTATCTTCCGTTTTAACGCATCACTAATGATTACCGAATTATTACCGAATGCTCGCTAACAGCTGTAGATAAATTTGATGAATCCTGAAATCAACGTAATAAATTCGGTATTTTACCGAACTGTCATTAACCAATTCGATAAGTCTTGATGAATCGAGGCCATAGTCCTTTCATGTGAGTATGGTGGTCAGGGAGGTGCAAAACCACAGGAAGCTTCAGTCTGTGCACCCCTTGCGGCATTTGTGGATATTTCTGGAAAGTATTCTGGATGCCAGCTAGGGAAGACAGGTAAATAATTCTTGCCCCCAGTACCCCCCCACCCCCACCCCAGCGCACTCAATTTATGAACCTCTCTTGGGGAGCAGGTTTGTTTTATATATTTTGATAAATAGGTGCTTAGTTTCCTTTTAAGGCCTGTCCACTGTTAAAATAAACCATATTGCTTGTTGTTTGCTGGCATCATGCAATATTGGAGGTATACTTAAAATATGTATAGAAGTAAAAAAAAAAAAAACTCGTTTCTATCAATTCTGCTGTATGGAAGTTCTCCTTGAAATGTGTATGCGGTGATATTGGACCAGTGATTTAGTGGAGGATCTGAAAGATTGGTCAGAGCATAGCCCATGAGTGGGGAACCGATTGCACCCTTTGTGAGCGCTTAAAGGGAACCTTAAACACTTGATGACCCAGCCTTTACCCCCCCCTTTAAGGACCAGCGCTGTATTTGCTGATCTGTGCTGGGTGGGCTCTACAGCCCCCAGCACAGATCAAACCCCAGGCAGAGCGACCAGATCGCCCCCCTTTTTTCCCCACTAGGCGGATGATGTGCTGGGGGGGGGTCTGATCGCTCCTGCCTGCGTGTGGCTGGCGGGGGGGGGGCACCTCAAAGCCCCCTCCACCGCAGGATTCCCCCTCTCCCTCTCCTCCCTCCCTTCCCCGGATATCCGAGGCTGCACAGGAACGGATCTGTCCTGTGCAGCCTCTAACAGGCTCCTGCCTGTCATGTGACAGCGATCCCCGGCCGCTGATTGGCCGGGGATCGCTGATCCAGTACAACGATGCTACTGTTAGCAGCGTTGTACAAATGTAAACAAAGCGGATTATTTCCGCTTGTGTTTACATTTAGCCTGCGAGCTGCGTTCGGCAGGCCCGCAGGCTATTCACGGAGCCCCCCGCCTTGAATTGACAGGAAGCAGCCGGTCGCGCGAGCAGCTGCTTCCTGATTAATTAGCCTGCAGCCGGCGACGCAGATCTGCATCGCTGGTCCTGCAGCTGCCACTTTACCGACGCGTGGTATGAGTGCGCGGTCGGCAAGTGGTTAACTGAGAGGGATATGGATGTTTCCTTTTAAACAATACCAGTTGCCTGGCATCCTGCTGATCTCTTTGTTGCAGTAGTATCTGGCTCTAAACCTAAAACAAGCATACAGCTAATCCAGTCTGACTTCAGTCAGAGCACCTGATCTGCATGCTTGCTGAGGGGCTGTGGCTAAATGTATTAGAGACACAGGATCAGCAGGAGAGTCAGGCAGCTGGTATGATTTTAAAAGGAAAAATCCATATCCTTCTCAGTTTAGGTTCCCTTTAAAATATGGTATATATATTCAGATTTGATACCAACAGAGGGACTGATGTTTGAGATGAGCATGGCTGAGTGCTCTGCAGGCTGCATGCTCTGGCTACGTTTTTGGCAGGGCACTTGTGCTAGCTGCTCTCTCAGCAGGGCCGTGCTGCAGAAGCTGCATTTTGGTGGTGGTGAGGTAAGGTGTGGATCTGACATGAAGAGTGGTTGCTCAGAGTAGAAGCCTCTACATTGAGGCAGTTCATTTCATCTGAGCACGTAGTAATGCATATACTGCCAGTCTACATACCAGTTTGGGCCAAGCAGGCTTAGTGGCAGATGTCAGAGTCTCTTGAAGGTAGTTTATAGTTAGTATAACTGTATGGACTATGGCTACAAATATAGCATTAGTAGATCACCGTACCCTGTTAGCCATCAGTTAAAACAAAGTTTAGAGCCAGGATGATACCATTTTGTTAACTGAAAAGAAAAAGTTTTAATGTCAAGTATTCTTCAGACTGCCATCCTGTAACTGATCTCGGAAGAACAACTTTAAAAGTACATTTGAACTTCAGAAGCAAGCATAGAGACGAGTTCTCAATACAGGACAATGCCACTGAGATTTCAAAGTTAATTATAACAACCTGAAAAAAAACCTCAGGTACCTTGGAAAGGCTAACCCAGCATGAAAGCATCATAAATCCAGGATTCATTAAATAAGTTTTTTTTAAGCAGAGCAAATGTATTATGATTAGAATTATTATTGAAAATGCTATGTAAGGAAATACATGCACAGATTAATAATTCACCATCTAACTGATTATCCTGTTGCAGCACATTTCTGTTGCTGAGGACATAACTTGAGTGTTCTTCATGTACCAGTATTAGCTTTGATCCGGATCCAAACATTAACACTAGCATTGATGCCGGGCCTTAAAGGACAACTGAAGTGAGAGGGATATGGAGGCTGCCATATTTATTTCCATCTAAGCAATGCCAGTTGCCAGGCCCTCCTGCTGATCCTCTGCCTCTAATACTATTAGCCATAGCCCCTGAACAAGCATGCAGCAGATCAGGTGTTTCTGACATTAATGTCAGATCTGACAAGACTAGCTGCATGCTTGTTTCTGGTGTTATCCAGATACTACTGCAGAGAAATAGACCAGCAGGGCTGCCTGGCAACTGGTACTGATTAAAAGGAAATAAATATGGCAGCCTCCGTATACCTCTTACTTCAGTTCCCCTTGAAAGTGAACCCGAGCTGACTGAAAATAGAAACGTTTGATACATGCCTAAGAAGAGGCCTTCCTTGAGGTCACTGATGCTGCTTGGGACCCTAGGAAAGATTGCGGCTACGTTCCTCTTTGTGAACAAGTGTGGTTGCACTGCATCTGTGCTAGTATGCCTGCGCAGCAGCATGGAGGTGCTCCTGGTCAAACAGCTACAGCTTACGGCGTGTTGTGACTGTATTCATGCATGGGCAGTATGGTGGTGTACATTCACGGTGAGGAGCATTGCCACGACAACCTAGCCAGCAAGCTCTTGTCATATATGCTCAGAGGGTCCCTGAACAACAATGGTGGGAGCGAGGAGGACACGGGAAGTTTCTGGACTATACAGAGGCTTCCCTCTACTTTTAGTAGTACTGTGCAGGTGCAGAACGCTCCTGGGCAAGGGAGCGCGGAGAGGGTGGGCCACGCATGCGCAGGAGCGCCCGACTGGCCAGATTACAGGTAGGATTTACAAGAAAAAGTAGCAGCCCGGAGAGGATGGGGAGGGAGCTCACGCGCCTCATAGGGCTGGAGGAATCCCCAGGTAAGTATCTCAAGGTGAGTATAAATACACCAATACATCCCATCTCAGGTACAATTTGAAGCATGCCTGAAGTGAGAGAATTATATAAGCTATGACAATTGCCTGGCTTTCCTGGTGATCACATCTGCCTCAAGTACTTTTAGCGATAGACCCTGAACAAGTATGCAGATCCGATTTCTGACTGAAGTCTGACTGGCTTAGCCGCATGCTCATTTCAGGTGTGTGATACAGACACTACTGCAGCCTAAGAGATCAGAAGGGCTGCCAGGCAACTGTTTTTGTTTTGTTTTTTTAAACGAACTATGGCAGCCTCCATATCCCTCTCACTTCATGTGTGCTTGAGGTATACTGTGTCAAGAAGCTGCAGTTCCAGGCGGCCGGCACAGGGAGGCAGAGCTGCACACATAGACTTGGGTGTTTATTTTATCCCTGACCTATCTTTAGCCTATCAGAAAGAAAATGTACCAGCCCTTACAAAATGCATAATGTCATGTATTAACCCCAACAAGTACAAGTTGTACTTTTTTCATTTAACTAAAATGTTAAAATCCTATTTCCTTTATTATCTCATGATTTTACATACCAACCTACTGTTCCAAGAATATAAGTTCTCAACCACGGCTGTATAGAAATAATTTGTGTGAGTGAGTTCCTAATTTGCAGACCTTAATAAATTGATTTGAAAAGAGAGAGAGATGCAGGGCTTCCACGGGCCATGATCAGAATCAGCTGCCTGCCTTTGCATGTGATCTTCGCTAGCTGCACTGTGGGAGAGCAGTTAGAGACCAAGAGAATAGAAGTTTTAGTGTAGCATTTTCTGTCCCCCTCCCGTCAGAGGAAACTCGTAATACAGTGATCATGCCACTAAAATGTGACATGTACAGAAATAACCTCCTGCAAGCATTATTTATTTTATTTTCGCACTCCCTCACTCCTAAACAGACACACACTGAGGTTAGGAGTCTAACTACCTTGTTTTATAGACTTCTGTTCCTTTGAGACTTGGCTGGAGATTAGGCTTGAGTGGGTGGTTACAAATTTTAATAGCCAGGCCCATCTTTTCTAAAGAGAATATAAAACCCCCTTACTGTATGCAAATGGGAAGCCACTAATACAGACTACAGGGCATTAATCTGCCTCTTAAGGCGAAGTTTGTTCTGAAAATCACTTTTGTTTAGCCTCACACTGAAAGCTGCTGTAAATTGAATTCTGCAAGGTTTAGTTCTGTTCCATAAGCAAGTATCCTATATGTGACATTTTTCTTCTATAATTCAGTCCATTGCTGGTTTAAAGTGACTGGAGTAAATCTGCGCAATATGACTGAGCATATGAATATAAAGTACATTTATGTGATTGTCACCCCAAAGGGTAGATTTTAGTTAGAGGAGTGATTTGCCCTCTGTGAAGATGATGCTCTGTGGCAGGACTTTTCAACCTTTTCCCTAAGCGAGTGAGGGGGAGTCAAACTTTGTGGAGACAGGACCAGGACGCGCGGCAGGTGGGAAATTAAGTGCCAGGCAAACCAGTTGTGTATCACCCGGCCAACAGCAAAGTATCACTGGTGGTACGCGAACCACAGGTTGAAAAGCCCTGCTCTATGGGGTACAAATAAGTGTTTTAATTACACCTTGAGTTATGCCTGCTTTAAAGAGGAGTAGAGTAGTGGTTAGCACTCTAATGCAGTTGGTATGTTCTCCTCGTGTCTGCGTGGGTTTTCTCTGGGCACTGTGGTTTCCTCTCACAATTGGCCCTAGACTAAAATAAAGATATGACTATGGTAGGGATTAGTTTGTGAGCTCCTCCAAGGGACAGTTGGTGACTAAAAAAAATGATACTTGCCTATGGACAGGAAAGGCTCTGAATCCTATAGAGCCTTCCCTGTCTTCTCTTGCTTCCCTCGTTCCAGTGTTGCCACCCCTGTTGTGTGTACTCAACCCTTGGCAGGCTCTGTACTGAGTATGCGTGTGCGCACTTATGCACGCAGTCGCGCATGCGCAGTAAGAAGCCGCCCAACTTCGGAAACACTCAGGTACCCATGTGCTTCCAAAGCTGCCCGAGGAAGCAGATTAAATAATCTGATTGTTTGTCGACTGTTGGTATTAATATGGCAGCCTCCATATTCTTCTCACTTCAGCTGTCCTTTAAGGTGATAGGAGGGAATATCGCGGCTAGCCTGCGCCTTCCTGTCTAGAAATATAAGGGCAGAGACATACTTCAGAGTGCTTTTCAATCCGTTTTCATTTTTAAAACCACACTCCCATTGACTTGCATTAAAATCGCGGTAAAATCATGACAGAATTGCTGCGATTGCAATTTTTCAAAAAATTGCAATTTTAATGCAATTCAGTGGGAGCATGTTTTGTAAAAACTGATCACAAAACACTGTGCAGTGTGTGTCTGCCCTGAGTCAGATTTTTCAACAAGTGATTGCAGGTGCCGAGGAGAGGAACAGACACCCCAGATGAATGTGGATCCAGCAGGAACATACACTTGTGCTTAGCTTAGGTAACTCTGTCTCTGGTCAGGTATCCTTCAAACATTTTCTAGTGACTTTCTACATAACTCCATGGCAACCCAAAGAGTAATAACATTTTGAGGGCTCAAACCCACTAGTGTGATTTTCTGAGTGTTTAGGAAGCGATTCAGACTGCTAGTGATTTCCCTAAACGCTCAGCTGTTAATGGATGGGCCAAATTCCACTGGAGCGATTACCAAATCGCAAAACGCAGGACATGCAGCATTTTCCGCGTTTAGCGATATATAATCGTTCATCAAAACCTGCACAGAGTGATTTTGCTAAAATTAATTGAAAGGACCAATCCGAATTAAAGCGCTAATCGCTACACAACCGCTGGCAATTTGAATACACTTTCTAAAATCGCTCCTGAAAACGCTCATGAAACCGCTTGCAAACCGCTCATACAAAACACTAGCGATTGCGATTAGCAATAGCGTTTTGTAGTGGGTTCCAGGCCTAACACCGTGTGAGCTCCTGCTGTAATATCCTACAGTTTCTTGCATATACTTTACAGCATTAATAGAGGAAATACCGAAAGGCTGTATATTACAAAATTGATCGTTTTTGTTAGTACTTTAAACTATTAACATAATTTAATAAAGACACTTTGTTTGTAAAATTGGAAATAGGACTGTGCCCTTAGTATTAGGAGTTACTTCAATTGGCTATACAATGCTTTTATTTACAGAGCATTTATAAAGATTTGTGATAACCGCATTTAAGCATACATTCTGCATGTAGACTACAATGAGAAGTTGAAGTGAGCACTGATCACATGATCACCTCCAGCCATCCAGTTTCTTACAATTTATCCTCCTGTTCAAATTAGTCACCTGGCTCTCCATTTATTTTTGTTGAGGAGCATTTCTGTGAAATGAACTGATTGCATCAAGTATTTGATTAGTGCAAGAGTTTAATTGTGAATTATTATTGTGTGCCAAAATAAGGATTCAAGTTATTTTTGCCTCAGACCATCTTTCTGTCGATTATAGATTTTGATCTTTCTCTTTTTATAGCGCGGGGACTGGACCATATAGCCGAAAACATCCTTTCCTACCTGGATGCCAGATCACTGTGTTCAGCAGAACTGGTGTGCAAGGAGTGGTACCGAGTGACCTCAGATGGTATGCTATGGAAGAAACTCATAGAGAGGATGGTCAGGACAGACTCACTGTGGAGAGGATTAGCAGAGAGGAGAGGGTGGTAAGTTCTCAGCCTCAAGCAAGCTACCGAGAGGAAAACGGCCACAAAATCATGCAATGTAATTTTGATTAATTCATTGCACATATAATGGCTATTGAAATCCTCCCTGCTGTATTATTGATTTTCACCCCTAGATGGCAACCTGAACATCGGTTCATAGTCATTATGTAACAACACATTCACACCATTCAGCTCCTTACAGCTGGCAGCAGCTGATTGGAGGATCGCCAGTCACCATGGCCACTAACTCCGCCCACCCATGCCAGCACAGCATCTGGATTGGCCAGATCTGCTAGCGCTAATGCATTTAAAGCAGCAGGCGACCTCACAATAGTACAGAGGCGCTCTGCTTGCTATAACATAATTGCTGGTAAGTTTATAATTTATTTTCTACTTAATTTATTCTCTGCCTTTGTTAATATTCCCCTTTGCTAACTATAACCTACCCCACTCTCTACCTTCTAATTTGATCCTTTTAAATTATTCACCGTTTACCACTGCAAACTCACCTATTCCCCTCACATAGTCTTGCAGTTTACTCCAGACTCCAATCACACATTGCTTGTAGTTTATCCCAAACCATACTAAAATAGTGAGCACTAATTTTACAATACTATCCTTATTACGCTAATTGTAAATACGTATGCAAGTTTGTAGGGCAACTTTTATAGCAATGTCTCTGTCTTCTGTTTTTTTGTACAGTTGTTTATCCCCTGTTTATTGCCTGAAGAAGTGGGCTGTGCCTGCGAAACGCGTTGCATCCTTGGGGTATCTTCAATAAATGTGTATTTATTTATTTAATCACAGTGTCTGCTTTAACGGAGGCAAGTCCACCACTTCCTCCCAGCGCCTCTGTTCACCTACCAGTATATTCAAGTCCACCCCAGGTGGAGGGGTGATCTACCCTTTTTCTCCTATCTACAGAGAGCGACTTCTTAATCCTGAGTGAGGACAGGTCTAATCTCCTCACCTGCCTATTGAGTGGTTACCTGAGCGGTAACCCATGTTTGTGAGTATTACCATCTCACTGTCTCGATTATTCAATCTGTCTTGACATACTACACCATATTGGGCTCTCGATTTCTCTTCAAAAAGTAAATGATGTCCCTTATTGACAGCGCACGTCACCCCAGCTGCTCGGCCTCAGACATTACCTAACACTTTACCCCGCCTCTTTTTCCTCTTAAAGCTACCTGGGCCTATGCAGTGATTTTATAGGTGGTGTTAACTCCTAAAAATGTTTTGTTATGGTTATCTGTATTTAGTGGGGAGGCGTGGCCATAGAGTCATTGCCAGTGGAGAGTGTCCAGGCAGATAAAAATTACTGTTGGGCATAATTAGGTCATTGTTTTCTTTTATTTAGCTAAAACTGCAATGTGTACATTTTTATTTCCTGTGATTATCTTTCAAGTAGGTCAGTCCTTATAACTTGTGTACAGCTGATGCTTTCCCCTTATTCAAAAAGGAAAAAAAAAGTTCAGTTGTGTGTAAATTGTATGAAGGTATCCTAAGGCAGAGTTCCCCAACCCTGTCCTCAAGGCCCACCAATAGTACTTTGTTTTGCAGAAAACCACAAACATACACAGCTGAGGTAATTAGTGTCTCAGCAGAGCTGATTAACTACCTCTGTGGATTTCCACAAAACTTGCACTGTTGGTGGGCCTTGAGTACAGCTTTGGGGAACACTGTCCTAAGGAATGCTATACAAAATTTAGTAAAACCATGCTGTCAGTTCGACTAACTAAAGACCGGTCCTGTCGCTCAAACATGTTCAGCTTTTATGAAGTAGTGAGATTTTGGGAAAGAAATAGTGGAGTATACGTGGACTTTGCAAGTGCTTTTGACACTGTTCCTCACAATAGCCTGATGCAGAAGCTGAGGATTCGGGGACTAGGAGAAAAGGAGAAAATGTGTGTATGTGGATAGAGAACTGGTTAAGGGATAGGAGGCAAAGAGTGGTGGTAAATGGAACATACTCAAAATGGGAAACTGTTATCAGTGAGGTACCGCAGAGGTCAGTACTTGGTCCAGTTTTTCAAATGTATTAATAAAAAATGTAGTAGCCAGAATATAAAGTAATGAAGCCATCTTTTCAGATACAAAATTATACAGAATTATCAACACGAAGATGGATAGTGATATATTACAACAGGATCTTGACAACGTAGCCATATGGGCAGGCACATGGCAGATGAAATGTAATGTTGATAAATGTAAATCATGCTCCTTGGATGTACCAATAATAGATCATCATATAAAATGAATGGCATACAGCTGGGTACATTTTCTTTTGAAATATAAAGAAAGTATCCTCCATGAGGGATGGGCTAGCCCAAAACCTGCCAGTTCTGATAGATTTCTACTAACCACTGTAAGTAAAAGACAACATAGGAGAAAAGTAATTTGTAGGACATTTTACTCTGGGCGAAACGTACTTTTCATTTGTTTTTTCATGTAAAATAAATTATATATTTTTTTGCGATATTGGTCCTTAAAGGAGAGGGGCATAGTTTGAATATATCAAAGAACAAACACGACACGGTAATGCTGGCTAAACATTTTTATTTTATACGGACAAAGTAGTGGTTATACTTCTCCACTGAGAAAACATTTAACAAGCCTAGGAGATGTGTACATATAAATCTGCCCCCAGTGGACAGGCCTGGCATTACTGTAGCACCCGGTACATTTTAGTCATTCTTCCTACTGACTATAATGCCAGCTGAGTAACTGCATTGTGCCATAAATCTGCTTGCAGTATGTTCTTGTAACCATGTTTGTGTTGCGCATTCACAGAATGTTAACTTCACACATGTATTTGCAGGGCACAAATCATACCGTCCTAGCGGAGTATTAAGCCGTGGTTTCAGAACTGGAGAGTAAGCGTTCCTGAATCTGCCAGCGTTAAACTGTTTCTTCTCTGCCTTATGAGCCCATAGAGCCCTATTACCTGTCTCCTGGAACCACAAAGCAGTCAGCTCTTTAGAATGGCCTGTGTAAATATGAATGAGAACATTTGCATCGGGCCATCTTTCGCTGATTTTCAAACTCCATATTCTTGCCTATTTTTCAAGCCTGAGCCACTTTGGGAAAGGAGAACGTAAAATGTAAGCCGTAGTCTGCCGTAAAGCGGCGACTCTTGCGATGTTACGGGGTGATCTGTGTCCTCCATGACAAGTGAATACATACATTTCCATGAAGTGGTGGAAATGGCTACTCTGTGCATTTTAGAAACCACATACCTTTTGAACAGAATCCTTTGTACCTGTCAGATTTCCGCCACGGTGACTGTCATTACTGGCGCACAGAGTGCCTCGTTACTATGAGTGCATCAGAACTCATGGTCACCAATCCGATGCCTTTTTTAATGTGCTATATCACACCAGAGAAATGAGCCTGGAAGTCTAGTTTACTGCTATGGTTAAGCAGACATGTAATTGAAAGTTTAGTGTTCTTTGAAGGAAATCTGAACTAATCTAAATTATTTAAAATAAACACATGATGTACCTGCAAATTAATATTCCATACTTACCTCGCTGTCAGTTCCTCTCAGAAGCTCACCATTTTCTTCTTACAGTGATCCCTTCCAGTACTGACAATATTTTGTCAGAACTGAAATATATCAGTTGCTGTCAGGGCCGGCCTTTGACCTGAGCGACCGGAGCGATCGCTCAGGGCGCCGGGCCGCCGGCTTCCAGGGGGGGCGCCGCGCCGCTCTCCTGCCGCCCGGCCACATATTGTTTATTTTTATCCGCTCACTTGCGGCGGCTTGCGCCGCGCGACTGTCTCCCTCTGGCTCCGCCCCCTGGTGCCGCTGGGGGTGATGGGGGCGAAGACCAGAAACAACTGCTGGAGCCTGCAGCCTCTTGGAGGCAGTGTCTGTGATAGTCTCCGCCCCATGCTGCGTGATAGGAGGAGGATGAATGCGCTCGGTGCCAGCCACCCTGCCCTGACCTGGCTGTGTGTGGCAGTGGGTGACTGGATTGACTGTCCCTTTGAGACCCCGAGACCCGGGCTGGCCATCTCCCCAACTGACTGGACAGACCACGTCACCATCGAAAGTAAGGCTCCGCTCCCCATCCCATACATATATATGTGCAATGCAGCAGCCAGCAGATGAGATGTGTGTGTGTGTGTGTATATATATATATATATATATATATATATATATATATATATATATATATATATATATATTATGCAGCAGCCAGCAGATGAGATGAGTATATGTATATATATATATATATATATATATATATATATATATATATATATATATATATATATATATATATATATATACATACATACATACATACATACATACACACACACACACACACACACACACACACACACACACACACACACACACACACACACACACACACACACACACACACACACACACACACACACACACACACACACACACACACACACACACACACACACACACACACACACACACACACACACACACACACACACACACACACACACACACACACACACACACACACACACACACACACACACACACACTAAGTGGGGGTCTGCCTATATACATACACACTAAAGGAGGATCTGCCTACACTAGTAGCCTATACTGTATACACTAAGGGGGAGATCTGATCTGCCTACAATAGGCAGATCCCCCCCCCCCTTAGTGTATATAGGCTCTACTAGTCTTGTATATGTAGGCAGATCCCCCCTTTAGTGTATATATAGGCAGATCCCCCTTAGTGTATATATTATATATACACACACTAAGGATCTGCCTAATATATGTACACTAAAGGAGGGGACTTGCCTACAAGACTAGTAGCCTATATACACTAAGGGGGATCTGCCTATAATAGACAGACCCCCCCCCCTTAGTGTATATAGGCTACTAGTCTTGTATATATATTAGGCAGATCCCCCTTAGTGTGTATATTATATATACACTATTTATTTAAGTATTTGTAGCGCCGACATATTACACAGCGCTGCACAGAGTATATATAGTCTTGTCACTAACTGTCCCTCAGAGGGGCTCACAATCTAGTCCCTACTATAGTCATATGTCTATGTATGTATTGTGTAGTGTATGTTGTAGTCTAGGGCCAAATTAGGGGGAAGCCAATTAACTTATCTGTATGTTTTTGGGATGTGGGAGGAAACCAGAGTGCCCGGAGGAAACCCACACGAACACGGGGAGAACATACAAACGCCTTGCAGATAGTGCCCTGGCCGGGATTCGAACCAGGGACCCAGCGCTGCAAGGCAAGGGAGTAAGATGGCGCCGGGTTCGGTCGCCGCGGCCACAGGGCTCCGGGCTTTTTTCTTTTTTTTACTATAATCCAGTCTCCTCCGAGCTCCTCTTCCTGAGGGCAGGGGCACGCAGGTCTCGCTCTGCATCCGAGCCTTTTGGTCCCGGTCTGCCTGCGGAATGATCAGCTGTTTGGGACCCACGTGCTCATCGCGAGATCCCAGGAGTCAGCTGCTGCGGACGTGGGGGAGCCGGGAGCGTCGCCTCTGCAGCCGCGAGGGAGCAGGACACTGAGCCGGCCGAACCGCCGCTGCCGCTTGCACAGGACGTCCTGTATCGGCACTGGGCTGAGCCGCCGCTGGGGTGACCAGACGCCGCTGAGGGACCCCACATCCACGTGGACTGTGATGCTGCAGCTGCTGCCAGGGAGGACAGACGCCGCGGATTGTGAGCGGGCCACCCACCTCACAGCTAGGTGAGGTCTGACTAACGCTGCTTCCCCCGCTGGGTCAGGGCTGCTACATCGCTGTGCCCACAGCAGGCCAGTGTTCCGCTGCTTCTCCGGCCATGCCGTTTCCGCTGCCTCTCCGGCCATGCTGTCCTCTCCACTCCACCACGGAAGTCAAGTGCCCCCTCCCAGCGTCCCCTGGATGAATTTTCGGGCCATCCTCGCACCACACGTTGACGGGACAAATGCGGGACATTATGGGGTAATGCGCATTCGAGCCCTTGAGTAGCCAGGCTGGCCAGCCAAGACACCGCAGCAGCCATAAGAGGACTCTTTCTTTTTTCTCTGCAGCAGCCAGGGGCAGCCAGGTTACCTTAAATCCAAAGGGAGCTCTCTTTCACTCTCACTGTATGCACTGTACTGTATGCATCTGTTTATCTTTTTTTCTCTCTCTCTCCCCCAAGATGGACCAGGGGCATCTGATCAAAGTATCGCTGCAGAAGCGTTTTGAGTGCCATAGACGGCAGCAGATGTCCCTCTGGTCCTCTCTTTGGGTCCATTCCATTCTACCTATGTTCTGCTTCACTCCGTAACTATGCATTGTACCTACTGTATGTATCGCCGTATATATGTATGTATGTATCTACTGTGTACCTACTGTATGCTGCCTGTTCAATTTCTGTACTGTACCACCACCGACCCTGTTGTGCCAAAATCAATTCCGGGTACAACTCACGTTGTACTTGGCGAAATAAATGATTCTGATTCTGAGAGAGCTAACCACTACGCCACCGTGCTACCCATACACTAAGGGGGGATCTGCCTAATATATATACACTAAAGTTTGGATCTGCCTGCAAGACTAGTAGCCTATATACACTAAGGGGGGGGGGGGGGTCTGCCTGTAATAGATAGATCCCCCCTTAGTGTATATAGGCTACTAGTCTTGTACATGCACTGTGTGGTGTGTGTGTAGAGAGGATGAATGGGGGAGGGGGTGGGCACCAAAATCTGGTTACGCTCAGGGCGCTGTGAAACCTAAGGCCGGCCCTGGTTGCTGTCAGTTATAACTGAAAGGACAACTGAAGTGCAAGAAAATGTCCATGTTTCCCTATGGCTTGAGTGGGCAATATTACAGTTTACCAGTGTGCTGACCAGGAAGCGGTTATGGGGTAATGGCCATTTTCAAAATTAAGGACGGAGAATTCCATTGATCACAGTGGACAAATGGGATGCAGGAGAGGAGAAAGAGATTGAGGAGTAGAGTACATGGGAGGCAAGTATGACGTGTATATGTTGATTTTGACTTTTAATTTGCTTTAAACATTTAGCCTGTATAGACAAAAAATGTCTACTGTTAAAACCTTCAAACCAGTTTGTAACCGCTGTATAGTGGTCACATGACCAGGTACACAAAGGCAATTTAAGCAGCTGCTAGATTAATGCTCTCATTGGTAATACATAGGGTGGCACTGCAGACACCACCTCTCCCTAATCTCTCTCTCCATGGACATCCCCTGTAGGTTGAGGGAATTTGTTTCTGCGGTTGCTGTGTTAAAGGACAACTGATCTTACAGGGCTTCCATCTTAATTGCCTTTTAAAGCGGATCCGAGATGAAAAACTAACTATAACAAGTAACTTGTCTATATATCTTATCAAAAGTTTAGATAGTTTACACAGCAAATCTAGCTGCCAACAGCTTCAACAGTTTATGATTATTTATTCCTATGATACAATGAGAGCGGCCATGTTCTGTTTGACCCATTCAACGCAGGCAAGCCGATCTGTATCTCCAGCCCTCAGCCTGTGAAAACTTCACTCTCCCTCTTCCCCTCTGCCTCTGAAATCTCTGGCTAGTAACCTTCTCCTCCTCCTGCACAGACTGAGCTCCCATAAGCCCTTGCTACAGAGCAAGAGTGCAAAGGCACTGTGGAGAAGCTGTGGGTGAGGCTTGTTTAGTTTATAGGGAATTAGAGTATTAAAACAAAACAAAAAATGTATTTGGCTTGAGGAATGTCCTACAAACTATATGAAAGGAACACAATTATGCAATGAGTAAAAGTTTACCTTGGATCCACGTTAAGCAGTGCACTTTGCCTGCCTGTCTTGCTGATCTTCTGCCTTGAATACTTTTGGTCATAGACCTTGAACAAGCAATGTAGATCAGCTGTCTGACTAAAGTTTGACTGCCGTTGCCGCATGCTTGTTTCAGGTGTGTGATTCAGACACTACTGATGCATGAACGATCAGCAGGACGCCAGACAACTGGAATTGTTTAAAAGGAAATAAATATGGCCTCTGTTTGGGTCATTTTTCCTTTTATTCACCTACGGATATTCCTGGACAGGTCACAGAGGTGGATGCAGTGTCAGTCATCTACACATTTCAGACATCTGGAGTTGTTTCATTAAAGAGAACCCGAGGTGGGTTTGAAGAATATTATCTGCATACAGAGGCTGGATCTGCCTATACAGCCCAGCCTCTGTTGCTATCCCAAACCCCCCTAAGGTCCCCCTGCACTCTGCAATCCCTCATAAATCACAGCCATGCTGCTGACAAACAGCTTGTCAGAGCTGGCTGTGTTTATCTCTATAGTGTCAGTCTGCTGCTCTCCCCGCCTCCTGCAGAACTCCAGTCCCCGCCTGCATCCCTTCCCTCCCTGCTGATTGGAGGGAAGGGACGGGGGCAGGGACCGGAGCTATGCAGGAGGCGGGGGAGCAGCTGAGACTGACACTACAGATGTAAACACAGCCTCACAGCACGGCTGTGATTTATGAGGGATTGCAGAGTGCAGGGGGACCTTAGTGGGGTTTGGAATAGCAACAGAGGCTGGGCTGTATAGGCAGAACCAGCCTCTGTATGCAGATAACATTCTTTAAACACACCTCGGGTTCTCTGTAAGCAAAAAATACATAAAAAGGCACACACTCATGTTCCCAAACATTTCCCAGCTACTGTCTTATGCCATAGTTACTACAGGATGAGCAGAACTTTATTGGGCTATTAATCCCTACTCCTCCAAGTCAGGCCAGCTGGGAGATGATTCCATGTTCAACATATCTTCCTTTGTGTTGTGTGCGTTGAACAACTCCAACTGAAATAAAAGGTATAATGGCCACACGTGGTGGGATATACAATAGATCAGGTAAACCTTTTTCATTGCCTACTTCATATGATCTCAGGACTTTGGGGCACACTCATAAGGCTGATCAAAAGCTCTTAAAAAAGTGGCATCACTGCGCTTTGGAGATTCCCATTTGTATGTAAGTTCTGATCACCCTCAGCAGTTGGCTGATGGTGTAATGGTTAAGGGCTCTGCCTCTGACACAGGAGACCAGGGTTCGAATCTCGGCTCTGCCTGTTCAGTAAGCCAGCACCTATTTCAGTAGGAGACCTTTGGCAAGTCTCCCTTACACTGCTACTGCCAATAGAGCGCGCCCTAGTGGCTGCTGCTCTGCTCTGGCGCTTTGAGTCCGCAAGGAGAAAAGCGCAATATAAATGTTATTTGTCTTGTCTTGTCTTCTGATCACTTCAAATGATCAATGGGGTTATAAGGGATCAGCACTTTCTGGGAATTCTTCTTCATGATCTGCAAATATTTTCCAAACCTCATATTAATTGAGCCAGCCAGCCTGATTATTTATAACTGTCAGATGGCATTCAGTACTTTAAAGGTGGAGACACGTTAGAGTCGGACACCCATCCACAACTTTTGACATCTTCATCGATAGCATTGTGAAGCCGAAACACGTCAGTCAGTTGTTTCTTTAGCTGAAGCAACAGTCACAGCTAGTCCGTTACTCCCGCCAAGTAAATGGAGTTTCCGATCAGACTTAAAAAGTAGATGTTTGAAGTAGTGATTTTCCCCCAGCATGAAATGAGTATGCCCCTTTGTAAATGACTCAACCTCTTAGGATAGAACCAATAGTTACAAATGATGGAGCTTGATCTGCTGCCTGTCTGCACGCTTGTGAAAAGCCCCTTATCACGGAAAAAGATGCTTAGGGCACGGTAATTAGCGCAAAGTCCGGTTTGTGCGAAAACTCGCATCGCGGTGCGACGAAAACTGCACACCGGATGCGCCTATAAGGGCACATTGGGTGCGATCTTAACGTCGCATAGTGTGACGTTAAGGTCGCACTCAATGCGCCCATATTGGCGCATCGGGTGCACCGTTTTCGTCACACTGTGATGCAACATTTCGCGCACACCGGACTTTGCTAATTACCGCGCCCTAAGCTTCTTTTGCCGTAATAAGGGGCTTTTCACAAGCGTGCTAACAGTTAGCACCGCTTTGTGAATCAAGCCCAATGTCTGTACTTGGTTTCTGTCAGGTACAGATCTCCAATAGATGTCACTTCTGGCAGCCTGTAAAGAAGCCTAAAGGACAGCTGCACTGAGAGGGATATGGAGGCTGCCATATTTATTTCCTTTTAAACAATGCAAGTTGCCTGGCAGCCCTGCTGATCTATTTGGATGCAGTAGTGTCTGAATAACACCAGAAGCAAGCATGCAGCTAATCTTGTCACATCTGACAATATTGTCAGACACAGCTGATCTGCTGCATGCTTGTTCAGGGTCTATGGCTGAAAAAATTAGAGGCAGAGGATCAGCAGGACAGCCAGGCAACTGGTATTGCTTAAAAAGAGAAAAATATGGCAGCCTCCATATCCCCCATGCTTCAGTTGTCCCTTAATGTATCAGTTAAACATTTTGTACCCTAAATGACAGACGTGAACTTGAAGTCTATAACATATATTACTTAGATTGATGTGAGTGTAATTATTTAAGGCAGTATAGTACAGTAACAGTAAACAAAACAGGAACGCATGTAATCTTTCTCTTTCTGTTATAAATATTGCATTTTCTTCTCTTTATGGAACAATACTTGACGGGCATGTGCCCAATTAATCTTCAAGGTTTCTGGTCTCACCAGGTTCAATTGGCAGAATACAGATTTACTTGTTTTAATATGGGTAAAGAGATTATGTAAAATGAGTTTACTATATCAACAGAGGCATTTCTTCAATGTGTGCTTCAGCCTCTAAAGTGATGCACATACTTTTATTTAAATGAAGGATCTGAGTGCAGTAGAAGCTTTGATGGTATTAGTATTGAGTTTGTATTTGGGCTTTTGACAGGCATTTTTTACCGCTCCTTCTCTTCATATGCATATTGCTATGTGTACTGCTTACCGAGTGTTCTCTTGCAATCCGCTCTTGTTTTCAGCACTTACGAGGCGCTGAGGGCCAAGTCAGTGCAATGGAAGCAGTTTTTATTAAAGAGGGTTTCCAGAAACCTTGTAATGCTTCTCAGTTGCATCAGGACAGAGCTAAGGCCTGGGACCCCCTTCCCTAAAAAAAGAAAAAGAAAAAAAAGCAGGTAGCCCTTAAAGGAGGCATCAGGCAATTTGAGGAACAGGAGATCTACTTACCTGGGGCTTCCTTCAGCCCCTGGAGGGTTATGTGTCTCTCGCCGCAGCTCCGCTCCAGTCCGGTGCCCCAGGGTCCCCTCCATAGCAGCTGCCGACCCGGCGAGGTCACAGCCTCTGCAGATGCAAGACTGTACGGCTGCACAGCTCGCGATAACATTGATGTAGCCGGGAGCTTATGCTGATGATCCCCTGATAACCGTGTATGACCGAAACTTGCCCGGGTCCAGTGTACATGGACCCAATATATGAGTTTAAGTTTAATTATTGTTTTAAGTTTTTTCAATAAACCAACGTATTATGAATCAAGCCTGACTCAAGTTTATACGTTTTATGGTGACAATCACTTGGCTGACTAGGAGGAAGGTTAGTGTAAGATGTATATAGGGGTAAGTTTAGTGTTGGGAATGTATAGGGTGAGGGTTAGTGTTAGGAATAGGTAGGGGGTAGTTAGTGTTAAGTATAGATAGGGAAGGGTTCCTGTTAGGTATAGATAGGGGAGCTTTTCTGTTAGGCATAAATAGGAGAGGGTTCCCTTTATAAGCAAAGATAGGAGAGCGTGTCTATATTTTATCGAACTACTGATACAGTATGTTACCCTTTTTCCTGGAACCTATTTTAGGATTCGCAATACCTGCTATATTACAATAACCGCTTTATAGGGCATCCTTTTTACTGGTCGCTATTTGTACATGTACGCCATATCCCTCCTACTTCAGGTGTGCTTAGTTTTAGATTTTCAGGGCGGTAACATCAGAGTTGTAGAGTCAAAGGTCTGAAACGATTCTTGGGTTACTGGAGTCGGTAAAAATTCCTAGATACCCATATCTCCACCCATTCAGCCTAACTTCTGCAGTCGCCATGTTTTTTTTTTAAAGTGGTAATTAGTCTGATCACCAAATGGTATGCGCCACTTGCAAAGTTAAATAAATATACTGTTTGCATCAGTGGACCAAAGGGTGTTTTTTTTTTTATCTCAATTGCTGGCTGCAAAAGTAGCAAATGAGCATCTACATCAGATATCTGGGGAGAGGTCTGCGCTTTGCTTCCGCTGCTGCCAGTGTACCGGTACAATGTACCATATTTGGTGGTCCTACCCTAGGGTGTCCAGCTTTGATCTAAAATTGTCAATCTTATAGGATACTCTCGCTCTATACTAAAATAGAGGTGCCAGTGCTATTATTGTCTCAAGCCTGATGATCTACCCCATGCCCAGCATAAGCTCATTCAATGTATTGCTAATGCTACAAAAAAACACAAACTTATAAGAAACCATGTTTCATGGCCTATAAATTAGTTCACATAAGTAGACTTAGAGTATGTGCAAGACACAATACCTCACCCTTGTTAGAATGACCCACAACTGAAATGAGTGGATTACAAAAACTGAGATAGGATATCCCTCACACGTAGGTGCTAGTCTACTTTAGGGGATCCAGCAGGAAATCTCATAGGGGACAGCTGTCCAATTGCAACAGCCTCTTATAGCACAGAGCGTTGTGATTGGACAAATAGTGTGGACGTAGATTACTATAACCTATTGGAAACCTAGCAGTTTGAAAGGGTGCTGTCCACCCAATCACGTTAGCTGAATTTCCCTATGAGGTTTTTCTTCTGAATCCCCTAAAGTAGACTAGCACTATTATGGGTAAACAAATTCTGGTCTCTCATAGGTATATAAAGTTACAAAATTTGCTTTATTTTGGAATTCGTATGTCAAAAATTGCAGACCAACCAATTAAAATCATTTAAAACATGGCCATGATAGAGCGCTCACTCAATAACCACACCATACACACTCATACAATCATACACCCCTTCTGGTACCGGTACCATGTGTACTTATCTTCAGAGAGGGGGAGATAGTTTAAGTGTAGATAGAATTAATTGAACCACTTCTGCTTGCAATATTGCAGTAACGGATTATGCCGGTGTATGGAGTGATCTCACCATAAGCTTTATGTCCTGTCAGTTTCCGTCCCAATTCGGATTTCACCATCTACAGGGCTGCTGTAAGGTGTTAGAGTATTGCCCAGATTACCGGTAATCCTCGGTGGTCGGCTGTCTCGCTCAACCCAGTCCGCAGGAGCCTTCTCGGGGAGCAGACGCCGACCTATCACGCTGCTGCAGCTGCCGCCGATAGTTAGGAGCGCTCAAGGCCGCGGGATTTGCACCCGCCCATCGACGCGTTGCGCCCGCCCACTTGCGAGCTTTGTCAGGATGTGCGAGAAACCACGTTTCATGGCCTATAAATTAGTTCACATAAGTAGACTTAGAATATGTGCAAGACACAATACCTCACCCTTGTTAGAATGACCCACAACTGAAATGAGTGGATTACAAAAACTGAGATAGGATATCCCTCACACGTAGGTGCTAGTCTACTTTAGGGGATCTAGCAGGAAATCTCATAGGGGACAGCTGTCCAATTGCAACAACCTCTTATAGCACAGAGCGTTGTAATTGGACAAATAGTGTGGACGTAGATTACTAGATTACTATAACCTATTGGAAACCTAGCAGTTTGAAAGGGTGCTGTCCACCCAATCACGTTAGCTGAATTTCCCTATGAGGTTTTTCTTCTGAATCCCCTAAAGTAGACTAGCACCCTTATATACTCTATAAGCAATGGGTTTCTGTGTTAAACCCATATGACATACAACTTACTTTCAATAAAAGCTTTCAAGTCTTAAAGAAAGAGATTTATAGTACTTCTTGAAGGCACTGAAGGCCTGTTTTTCCTAGTGAATAGCCAAGTGCAACTTCCAGTCCTATGATCATTTAAGAGAATATCTCAGCAGCATAATTTCCAAACAGCTTTGCTCCCATAGGATTCAAAATGTCTGATTTAGGATAATTGCAGAAAGCGATCATTGCGTTCATTGCCCCAATAATTTTTCAAAGCAACGCTTTATAAATATGGACATTATAAGGGGCGATTTGCAGTCATGTTGTCACTTGATAAATAGGCTAGTTGTTAGCAGATTTACTTTAATTTGTTAGTATTTCTTAATGTAAAGCTTAATGTATGTTTGGACATGTTAAAAGCGTAAAGCTCAACTAACCCTAAAATTCAACAAGGCAAATTCTAATCGCAATCAGGTTAAGTGATCATAAATACTGTAGCTTATACAATAGAAACCAATTGATGGACAAAATACCCGTTTCATGGACCAAATATGGTTCCCGAAGCCCATTAAACCTACCATATTTTCTTGTTCCCTCTGAATGCAGCTATTAGACAGGTCAGTAAGGTGGACCACAGGAAACCAATTGAGAAGAACTACACACATGAAATAGGTGCAATTGTAATACTACAATCTGCTCACAGCAAACTACTCAGACTCTAGTCTGTATGGATAAGGGCGCATTTGTGAAACAGATTTTTGAGCTTGAAAACGTCAGTTGCGGAGGTAACAATTTACACTAATAGATGGGATTGCTTTGAGAATTTGCCTTTTTCTGTTTTGGCTTGAGCTTGGCTTTAAAGTAGTTGTAAGTCGATCAATGTCCTGTTAATGTGATAGATAACCATTCTAGGGGTAATGATTCGCTGAAAAACCTAAAAAAACGTCCTCCGGTATCAATACCAACTTGCATTTTAGATTATCTGCAAAACAAGTCTGTATAATTCTCTGAATAAGGTGCTCTCAAAACCTTAAAGAAACTGCACACAATTAGAGGTGGTAATACATCTATCAATTTTGCAGCCCGATCGAGCAGCAATCAGTTTAATTTATCAATCAAGTTGGAAGATCTTGAGCTGATGTGATCTACCGGAACATTTGGGGGCAGTGGTGGATTTGGCATCTTAAAGCCCCTTCTCGTGAGATTTCATGCTGAAATCCATCTGGAATTTGCCTGCAGTGTATGGGCAGCCAACAGATCTCTTTATGATCACACAGAGATAGATCTGTCTCTTACAACATTGTGTGAAATAAAACCATGCGCCACAGTCAGGCTGGTTATGTCTACATTTAGGATTGCAAGATTACATGATGGTTATTGATTTTGAGTCTTTTGTAATTTTAGCAGTTTGTTTCTTCTGTCACTTAGGGGCCAGTATCTATTTAAGAACAAGCCTCCAGATGGAAAGGCGCCGCCAAATTCCTTCTATAGAGCACTTTATCCCAAGATCATCCAAGACATAGAGGTGGGACACTCTCTCCTTTCTATGGAGTTTAAAAATCTTGATGTTGCCTGTTTTTGTTTTCAGAAATTGCTCATATTGCTTGTATTCTTTCTATACTTTCTAGACAATAGAATCAAACTGGCGGTGTGGCCGACACAGCTTACAGAGGATTCACTGTCGGAGTGAAACAAGCAAAGGGGTCTACTGTTTACAGTACGATGACCAGAAGATAGTGAGTGGCCTCAGAGACAATACCATTAAGGTGAATTCTGGGAACTTGCAATTGCTATGCTACAATCGTTTTGAACATGAGGTTCAGGTACCACTGATGATCACTGAGTGTGTGCCAGGTGGTTTCCAGTCATCTTATCCGGTTGCTGTAGCTACTGATGCCATTAGTGGCAATGAGTGAAGTACAGGGCTTCTAGCTGCACCTTCTCCCCAGCTCTGACAAGGTGAAATATGGCTAACATCTAAGGTGAACCCTATAACTTACATTGGAGTACATCTATCAAACCCAGTGCAAGGACAACTGGAGCAAAAATGGAGCAGAGTTTCAGATCGAGAATTCTGATTGTCCGCTCTGAGTAGCTGCCCCATTTCTGCTCCTACATGCATCAAGATTTGCTTTAGTCCATCTTGCACTAGATTTGGTAACTGCCCCATTGTATGTACAGCAGTGGATTCTGGGGGACATTTCCCAGTGTCCTTGTGCTAGAGGCATAGCATGCAGCAGGGATCTTTTGGAAGTGTTAGGAGTGTGTGCTTTATGCAGTGGAAATGGTGCAGAGTGATCAGGAGGGACTTATTTATGAAGCAAATTTTACAAAATGTAAACCGTTAACGCAGAAAATGCTAGCCATTGTGCCTTATA
The DNA here is from genome assembly GCF_040937935.1 of Hyperolius riggenbachi. Classification (NCBI taxonomy): domain Eukaryota; kingdom Metazoa; phylum Chordata; class Amphibia; order Anura; family Hyperoliidae; genus Hyperolius; species Hyperolius riggenbachi. The sequence goes on from NC_090655.1 coordinate 106,940,496, forward strand.
AAGGTGTAATGTTTGTTGGTGCTGTATCACATTTCTTTACACGACCATTTGATGCCTCTTAAAGTGTACCTGAGATGAGTATAAAAGAAGAATGTATACTTACCTGGGGCTTCATCTAACCCCATGTACTCGGCGGACTCCTTCGCCGTCTTCCTGGGTTGCTCCATTTGTCTTTAATCTTCTCCTTTAGGAAGGCTTCAGTCGCGACAGTTGGGCTGCACTGAGCATGAGGGCCAGGCCACGTTTGTAGCTGGGTGTGTTCTGTGCCTGCGCAGTACTACCTGCCTAGGTGCAGAAAGCTCCCGCCACCCAGCACAGTGCAGCACGGGAGGAGCATCTGAAGACTTCCTAACTGAGAACATTGAAGAAGAACAAAGCCACTTGAGAGGACGGCGAGGGAGCCCAGCGAGTACATGAGGCTAGAGGAAGCCCCAGGTAAGAATAAATTCTTCTTTTATACTCAACTCATGTTTCCCTTTCATGGGGAGCATAATCAAAACATGAAAAAAGACAAAACAATAATAAGGTGACACCCCTCTGATAATATGGCAATAGAGATAAAAGAAAAACTAGAAAATTAGGGTTTCAGGTCTGCAATCGATAATACATTCACTGTAAATGTAACTTTTAATTACAGTCATTGAGTAATAAATATGACAAAATCGTTAAAAATCGATATGTCGCGTCAATGTACAGGGATTGGCCTGATGCACATTTCATGGTCTATACGAGAGCTGCTTTCTTCAGAGGCAAGAAATTAGAGTTCAAAGGTTGTGACATGAGGCAGTTAAAAACATCATCAGAAAGTGTAACAGAGTATCGATAAAAGTCTCTCCTCTGCATCAGATATCCATTTCATCTAGTCAAACCCGTTGCAATCTGTAGCAGTGATCTATCCCCACCTTATTTATCAGCCCCCCTCCCCCCCCCCCCCCCCCCCCCCCCCAAGTACAAGAACAGGGGGAACTTCATGCAACTGTATAGAAACAGATACCCCTTAATAAATATTACAGCGTAAAGAGTGGCACCATAATCGTTAAGTGGGTTGTTTTGGTTAAAAGTGATCCATAGCCCAGAAAAGAAAAAGTTAGTTTTCCAGGAACTGGTTACATTTGTCATCTGCTTATGTACCGTATGTGATTCCATGCTCGACAGCAGTGACTTTTCTCTGATTATTATTCATTGAATCAATGCACTGCGTTCATAAACTAGCAAATAATGACTCTGAGACTGGCTATGACCATTAAACAGTGGTCCGGTATTGGCAAATAACTAGAGCTAAACCAATCTTATAATGATTCATACATGATGGAGAAAATCCAGTACTTTTCAGATAAATTAAGATTCATTCATTCTTTTGGTCCCCTTTTTTTTTAAATCTGACCACCATCAAATTGTGTCATTAATCTATCCCATCAAACAGGATTGAAAGCTGGGTAATACCTGAACATTTACAGTCAAGAGAATTCATATACAGCAATTTGCCCAGAATTTGAAGTGCCCATTTATTTGAAAACAATGAGACCAGCTTTTGGTTTCTTTGGTGCCTTCGCTCTTTTTTTGGGCACTGTCCAGTCTGCCCACTAGGACTGAAGATAACCTTTCATAATACAGTTGGTAGTAAAAAGAGCCGACGACCTAATTACACTGCCCACTACTGGGATCACTGCATCACATGATGCAGAGTAAGCACTGACGGGGAGAGGGCTTCTGCATCACAGTGATAAAGTGTGGCAGGAGAGTCTACAATCAGCCTCTCAATGTAACATCTGGCTTCCTGTGCTGTAATGTCCCAGGTAAAGCATGTACACACAAAAGTTTATAGAAGATTGTTTATTGAACTGTGACTATACTAAGGTTTGTACATTTTCACATTGCCAACATGTAACTGGCAAAGAAGTTTGTGTGAGGAGGAGGCATTTGTAAACTGCTTTTCTTCCACAGGACCCAAAGAGCTTGATACATCCAAGTTCAATAATTAGTGGCCGGATTGATATTGTCACACAAGAAAGAGCTAGGTTTGTAAATTCCAGATTGCACAGCTGAGATTTTAATCTGGACTTCAAGCCCTCCAGGCATGCAAGTGTCCTCACTGAATAGTCTAGGATGTTCCACAGGGGTAGAAGCAGCATGACAGAATGCTCTAGTTTTAAATGTTTTAAGGTGGAATCTATGAATGACTGGGTTATAAGCCCTTCTGATCTGAGGTTGTGGGAGGTCCACTGTATATTCAGCAGTTGTTTTAAATATCCTGGGGATTAATAGTGTAAAGATGTATTGGCCAGCAGCAGTATAACAGTGGTACATGAAGCTGTGTTTTTGGATTGGTTTGCTAAGTGATATTATGTATAATATTACATAGTTATTTGGGTTGAAAAAAGACATACGTCCAGCGAGTTCAACCAGAGAACAAAGTACAACACCAGCCTGCTCCCTCACATATTCCTGTTGATCCAGAGGAAGGCGAAAAACCCGTACAAGACACAGTCCAATTAGCCCCAAAAGGGAAAAAAATATTTTCCAACTCCAGATGGCAATCATGTGAATAATAATCATGTGAATTTCATGAATCTGTGATGCTCACAAAATTGACCCTTCACTTCCGGTGCATCCATCCTCGATCTTGATGTTACTTGCTAAACAAGATTGTTTGGTCAACAGTAGGAAAATCCACTTGTGGATGCCACAGAATCTCAAGTGTTTTATTCCCTTAATTTTAGCCCAGTGTAAATATTGAGATTTTGCCAAAAAGAAATAGATGTGAGTGGCACTCCCTACACTATCTTGGAGCAGTGTAGGTGCATATGGGCAAAAAGAACCACCGTTCTCACCAGATCACCGACGCTTCTGCTGCTGGGACAGAAAAAGAGCCGAACCTCCGGGCACCTTCCGTCCAATTGTTTTATTGCAGTGTTAAGGTGATGCGTCTATAATACATCCTGCCCCAACTGGTGCTCGGCGCCCCCCACCTCCATCACACCATCACTTGAGGACCAGTCATATGGATGTATTATAGACGCATCACCTTAACACTGCAATAAAACAATTGGACGGAAGGTGCCCGGAGGTTCTGCTCTTTTTCTGTGTATTGGATAAATATTGAGGTTTGTAAACCTTTAACATAGGTTTTTGAGTAAGCAAAGTCCACAATTGCTTCTTTCTGTTCTAGAAATGTGGGAGGAAGACCTGCAATGCATACAACTCTTATTTGGAAGTATGGTTGGTAGAGAGTAAGGCTGTCAAGTAACCTATTGTATCCCTTTAATATTGTTTAAGCTAAAGCTAGCACATTTACCGGTATTTCATTTGAGGGACTACCTAAAATATTAATTCACAGTAGATTTAGTCAGTTTACCCTTCTACTACATAAATGTGATTACAGTAACTTGAATGAAACCTGAAGTGAGAAAGATATGGGGGCAGTTTGTTTTATTTAACCACTTCAGGACTCAGCCTTTACCCCCCCCCCCCCCCCTTAAGGACCAGCGCTGATTTAGAAGATCTGTGCTGGGTGGGCTCTACAGCCCTCAGCACAGATCAAACAACAGGCAGAGTGGCCAGATTGCCCCCCTTTTTTCCCCACTAGGGGAATGATGTGCTGGGGGGGGGGGGGGTGTCTGATCGCTCCTGCCTGCGTGTGGCTGGCGGGGGGCACCTCAAAGCCCCCTCCACCGCAGGATTCCCCCTCTCCCTCCCTGCCCCGGAGATCGGAGGCTGCACAGGAACGGATCTGTCCTGTGCAGCCTCTAATTGGCTCCTGCCTGTCATGTGACAGCGATCCGCGGCCGCTGATTGGCCGGGGTTTGCTGATCTAGTACAACGCTTCTACTGTTAGCAGCGTTGTAAAAATGTTAAAGCGGATTATTTCCGCTTGTGTTTACATTTGTGTTTACATTTAGCGATCGGCGGCCCGCAGGCTATTCACGGAGCACCCCGCCGTGAATTGACAGGAAGCAGCCGCTCGCGCGAGCGACTGTTTCCTAATTAATTAGCCTGCAGCCGGCGACGCAGATGTGCGTCGCTGGTCCTGCAGCTACCACTTTGCCGACGCCCGTTATGAGTGCGCGGTCGGCAAGTGGTTAATTTAAACAATACAAATTGAGTCCTGCTGATCCTTTTCTTGTAATACGTTTAGCCATAGACCCAAACAAACATGCAGATCAGATGTTTCTGACAAAAATCTGACAAGATTAGCTCCATGCTTGTTTCAGGTGTGATTCAGACATTACTGATGCCAGAATAATCAGCGGGACTTCCAGGCAACTGGTATTGTTTAAAGGATACCACAACTGAAATGTGACATAATGAGATAGACATGTGTATGTACAGTGCCTAGCACACAGATAACTATGCTGTGTTCCTTTTTTTCTTTCTCTGCCTGAAAGAGTTAAATATCAGGTATGTAAGTGGCTGACTCAGTCCTGACTCAGACAGGAAGTGACTACAGTGTGACCCTCACTGATAAGAAATTCCAACTATAAAACACTTTCCTAGCAGAAAATGGCTTCTGAGAGCAAGAAAGAGGTAAAAAAGGGGAATTTCTTATCAGTGAGGGTCACACTGTAGTCACTTCCTGTCTGAGTCAGGACTGAGTCAGCCACTTACATACCTGATATTTAACTCTTTCAGGCAGAGAAAGAAAAAAAGGAACACAGCATAGTTATCTGTGTGCTAGGCACTGTACATACACATGTCTATCTCATTATGTCACATTTCAGTTGTGGTATCCTTTAAAAGGAAATAAATATGCCAGCCTCCATATACCTCTTGCTTCAGGTTCCCTCTAAACTGGTGATTGCTTGGTATATGGGAAGATTCTGTCTTCTGTGCTTAATCTATTGCGTTTGTTCTACACCTAGATATGGGATAAGAATACGCTAGAGTGTAAACGAGTTTTGACGGGTCATACGGGCTCTGTTCTGTGTCTGCAATATGATGAGCGGGTTATCATCACTGGCTCCTCCGATTCCACAGTCAGGTAAGTAATCCCAGAAGAGTGTGAATAATTTGTTAATAGGACTTTAGAAAAAAGCTGGACACTGAATAACCATCCTTTAAAATGGATAGGGTAAGGCCCGGTTCACACTTGCGTTGAAGTGGCAAACTGATTTGTCTCAGTTTCCATTCCCCTGCTTCAGTTCCGTTTCCCCATATCCCCCCCCAGACCCCCATCAACAAAGTGTATTTTTCTATTTAGAATGGTCCGTTCACAAGGGGCATTTTCTCGTTGCCCCAATGCAGTGCTTCAGGATCCATTTCCATTCCGCTGGGCTCACTGGTCCGGAAAAATTGGCGCAGTAGGAAACAGATTCGTTCTAATGGATGTGACTGGATCCATAGGTTAACATTGGATCGATACGCTTCTGATTCGTACCTGTCTGAGCTGGGAACAGACCATTTTTAACTCTAATGTGAACCGGGCCTAAGATGGGGCCACGGTGGCATAGAATGGAAAAAAGCTGAATTTTTTTTTAACCCTCCTGGCGGTTTGCAAAAAAATCGCCAGGGGGCAGCAAATCTTTTTTTTTAAATTTTTTTTTTTTTTTTTCATGTAGCGAGACAAAGTCTCGCTACATGATAGCCGCTGCTCAGCGGCATCCCCCCAGCCCCTCCGATCGCCGCCGGCGATCGGAGATCCGGAGATCCCGTTCAAAGAACGGGATCTCCCGGAGGGCTTCCCCCGTCGCCATGGCGACGGGGCGGGATGACGTCACCGACGTCATCGACGTCGTGACGTCAAAGGGGATTCCGATCCACCCCATAGAGCTGCCTGGCACTGATTGGCCAGGCAGCGCACGGGGTCTGGGGGGGGGGGGCGGCTGCGGCGCGACGGATAGCGGCGAATCGGCGGGTAGCGGCGGCGATCGGGCACTGCACGCAGCTAGCAAAGTGCTAGCTGCGTGCAGCAAAAAAAAAATTATGCAAATCGGCCCAGCGGGGCCTGAGCAGTGCCTTCCGGCGGCTTACCCCGAGCTCAGCTCGGGCTTACCGCCAGGAAGGTTAAAGCAAAAAGGCCCATATGCAGTTCACTTTTTCTCCTAGGAGATAATTTTTTTTATCATCTTTTTAATATAACTTTTTAGCACTTTTAATTAAAAAAGCCAAAAATTAGCTGAAAAAATACTTTCAAAATAACTTTGAGTATTTTCTTGTTTGTAAATTATTTAAAAAGTATTTTATTGACAAGGTTTGAAAAGATCACCTAGGAGAAAAATGTAATTGCATATGGGCCAAAGTGTGCTTAAAGGGGCACTACAGCGAAAAACTGTAGAATTTTAAATATGTGCAAACATATACAAATACGAAGTACATTTTTTCCAGAGTAAAATGAGCCATAAATTACTTTTCTCCTATGTTGCTGTCACTTACAGTAGGCAGTAGAAATCTGACAGAAGTGACAGGTTTTGGACGAGTCCATCTCTTCATAGGGGATTCTCAGCAAGGCTTTTATTCTTTATAAAGATATTCCCTAAAAAAATGTAAACAATGATGCCGGCCAGCTTCCCTGCTCGCTACACAGTTTTTTTGGCAGTTGGACAGAACTGGCATTCACTAAGTGCTTTTGAAGTCCAAAACCTGTCACTTCTGTCAGATTTCTACTACCTACTGTAAGTGACAGCAACATAGGAGAAAAGTAATTTGTGGCTCATTTTACTCTGGAAAATATGTACTTCTTATTTGTATGTTTGCACATATTTTAAATTTTACAGTTTTCCGCTGTAGTGCCCCTTTAAGCGTCACCTCACTGATCTGTTGACTACACTATTTTATAGTTTGAGTGGCTCTCTATTTTGGAGTCTGGCTTGCCAAAGGTCACACCATATAGAATGCTCCATATTTGCGTCAATTTGTACCACAACAAGGGGCCGCCACATTTTGTATGATTTTTTTTTTCTTTTTAACACACTCATGATTTTCGTTTTTATTATGATGAAATTAACAATTGTTCTACTCATAAATAGCATTTTCTAGGAATCCCACAGTATTATTTTGTGTTTAGTTTTTTTAATTTTTAAGCTGGTTGAGAACCTTTATAAAAGGTTTCCACCCCCTAACATGAACTATTACCCCTTTTTTTTCTCTTCTCTTTAATTCCTTCACTTAGAATTGTCTCTTTGCCATGTTAGAGTTTTATACTGTAGTCTTTAGTTTCAGTTACCCATGCAGTGAAGGAAAGAAAATAAAGGAACACTGCCTAGTCATTGTTTATGTATGCTTCGCATTGCACATACTTGTTTATCTCATCTGGTTATATATCAGTTCAAGTATCCTTTAAATACGTGGCTTAACTTGAACTTGTTGCTCTTTCTTACTGCTGTGCCATCTTTCCACCTATTTATATTGTGTAAGTGGTGTGAGTCTGAGTATGGATTTCTCCATGTCAGTTGATTTTTGATGCATAATGTGTGTTCTCTCTTTTAAAAGGTTTTGAGCCCAACAAATGCTCCAAATGATTTGCATAGCATAATACACTGCCTGTAAAAAAAAAAATTAAAAAAGTCACACTAATATTTGGTTGGAGCGCTTTTAGCTTTGATTACACCATGCATTTGCTGTGGCATCTATTTCTGTCCAGAGTTGCATTCATTTTTCTACAAGATCTTATATAGATTTGAATGAATGCACAGATTCTACTCCAGCACGTCACAAGGATTCTCAATAGGGTTAAGGTCTGGACTCTGCCAATCCATGTAGTAAAATTATGTATCATGCTTTTAGGGGAGGGGTTAGTCTTTGAATAAAAGTTTAATGGAGGACACATTGTAATAGAAAAATGCTGCTACTTCCAAAAAACTAAAATTCTCGGTTTTAGACAACATTGGGAGTTTTTTATTGCTTTCTGTGAAAAACTAATCGGTGTATGAACTTAAAAGTGCAAAGATATAAAAACAGGGAACACTAAGAGCCCCAATAGTGTAATACGTACTGGATAAGGTGGCAATAAATTGGTATTGCTAAATACTCAAGTCAGGGTCACCAGCAGGCAACCATTGTAAAGGCAGGTGGGGAGATTATCCTGACCCCACTCAGGATTAGGAAGTCACTCTCTGTAGACAGGAAAAAAGGGTAGCAACCCTCCACCAAGGGTGGACTCGAAATTGTATACAATGAACAGAGGCGCCAAAAGTATAAAATTAGATTAAATGAGCTCAAAAACCAACTCAAATGGCAAAAATGAAGGAGGAAGTGGTGGCCTTACCTACCTCAAGCAGACACGACAACGACTGCGATTCAGACAGTCAAACACATTTATTAGAAACTCAAAAAAAATTGCAACGCGTTTCGCAGGCTCTATCCCGCCTCATCAGGCAATACAGTGAGGAGTATCAAGCGATCTGCACAAGGATTAAAGTTAAGCACCTCAGAGGCCGTAAGGCAGACTGACCACTTCACCTTTAGAAAGATTTGTCACTCATAGACGACAGGTCCTGTGAAATCACTCATATGAAGACACTAAAATAAGGCTTTAACTTTCAGTTCATTAAAGTAAATCTGTAACTAGCTAAACTCCCATTAAAGTAGTAGCAGAGATGTCTATTAGAAAATAGAAGAAAAGTGATCTCTTCTAAAAATCTATGGAATGTGTGTTGTAGGGGCATTTAAATAGACTCTAAAGTGGACCTGAATTTAGAACGTCCTCTCTGCTCTAAAATATATGCAGCAGTATAATAACCTTTAAAGAAAAAAGGTCTTTGTTACAGCTGGTAGAAATCCTAAAATAAATCTCCAGTGTTTGTACTTCCTGCTTTCATGGAAGCAGACATATTGCTACCATCCTCTGCTTTCAAATGAGCATATCTGCCTTATTTGCTCGACAGTCATGTGACACAGGAGAGATCAGATTACAACTTGTGATTAGACACAGATGAGGGAAAATTAGATAAGCTTAACTCTCTAAATACATACAGGGTGCATTTTTCTATGTTTTCCCCTCTGTCCTGTGCAAGAGTTCAGGTCCGCTTTAAAGGTCATTTTACATTTTTAAAAATTACTCTTCCTCCCTTACTTATCCAAATTAGAAAACGTGAGTTAAGATCTCGTTTAATTTAGATCTACTTAAATATTAAATTGGAGAAATATTTTGAAGAAAAAAAATAAGTGTCTCTAAGAGCTGGTTCACAATTGCAATCGCAAAACGCAATCAAAATTTTGCACTTGTACAGCGATAGCAATTTTCATTCATTGAATGTAATTGCAATTGCTCCAACATTGCTGCATGCAGCGCGTTTGCAATTTCTGGAAATCGCAAGCGCTGCGGTGTAAATGATCCTATAGGTATACATTGTTTACAACGCTTTGCTGATTGCCAGCAGTCAGTAAATCTTTAGTCAAAGTACAGGCATCAAAGTATATCATTCTCTTATTATTGACCTGTCACTGTCAGAAAGCACTTTCGCAAAATCCCACCACTTCTGAAATCAACTGCTTCCCTTCAAGTAATTAAACTCACACTTTTCCTCCTCCCCATCAATAACCCCCCCTCCCCTCCCCCCACCCCCCCCCCCCCCCGCACACACACACACCCTCCTTTCCCTTCTTAAAGTGAACCTCCAGACTAAAAATCTACTCAGCAGCACTGAAAAGGCTTGGTGTTTCTTTAACATTTTCACAGCATCAGAACTTTGTTTTTCTTACCAAAGCCTCGTTTTTAGCTAAACTGAAGCTAAGCTCCTCCCCATCAAAGAAAACTGCCCAGGCATTTTCCCCCTGATGTTGTGCAAAGCATGATGGATTTCTGCAGTGGCGTAGTAATAGGGGTGCAGAGGCAGCGAGCGCATCGGGGGCCCAAGGGGCCCACCCTCAACCACAGTATTATCTCCCAATTGGTCCTATGCTGGTAATAATCACTTCTATATGTGCTGTTATTAGTAGTAATCATTAACTAACTGTTCCCCATCCCTTTCTTGCGCTTCTGACACTGTGGTTGTTCTTGGAAGGTTTTGGTGTGCCATATCAAATGTTATGTATGAAGTGCTTGGGGGGAGCCCAATGTAAACCTTGCACCGGGACACATAGCTCCGGGCAATCCATAGCTACGCCACTGGATTTCTGATGATGATGTTCTTGTTGCTTAGCTATAAACTCTAAATCCCCCCAAACTTCCTGGGGCACACTACGGGGAGCGCTTCTGTGTGAGGCAGGGCTATGAGCTGCAGCCCTGCCTCACACGCGTCTGTCAGCGCAGATCGCCGCCTCTCTCCCGCCCCTCTCAGTCTTCCTTCACTGAGAGGGGTGGGGGAGAGGCGGAGATCCGCCACTAACAGATGCGTGTGAGGCAGGGCTGCAGCTCATAGCTCTGCCTCACACAGAAGAGCTTAGGGCAGCAAAAACCACGACTAAGAAAGTCGTGGATTTTGCGGGGGAGAGGTAGGGGGGAGTTAGGGGGGATTTAGATAGTTTAGAACGGAGGGAATGCGGCGGTTTAGTTAGGGCTAAGGTATTCAGCATATTTATGAAATAAAAATACGTTTTTTTAGAGACTTCAGAGTCTCTTTAAAGAGAATCTGTATTGTTAAAATCGCACAAAAGTAAACATACCAGTGCGTTAGGGGACATCTCCTATTCCCCTCTGTCACAATTTCGCAGCTCCCCGCCGCATTAAAAGTGGTTAAAAACAGTTTTAAAAAGTTTGTTTATAAACAAACAAAATGGCCACCAAAACAGGAAGTAGGTTGATGTACAGTATGTCCACACATAGAAAATACATCCATACACAAGCAGGCTGTATACAGCATTCCTTTTGAATCTCAAAAGATCATTTGTGTGTTTCTTTCCCCCCTGAGCATAGCAGAACCACAACACTGAAGAACTTGGCAGCCTTCCAGACACAGGCTGACAAGTCTGACAAGGGAAAGATACAATGATTTATTACAGAGACTGTGATAGTACAAAGTGCTGCAGTAAGCCAGAACACATTAGAATAGCTTTTGGAACTTGTAGGATGATAAAAAACAAGATGCAATTTTTGTTACGGAGTCTCTTTAATGACAGTATGTTTGTTTAGGCTGAAGTTCCTCTTTAACTTTAGTTTTCCCTTTCTTTCGTAACTTGATAAATTCATTCACATTGCCTATAGGGTTGGAGAATTCTGGACACATATTTACTATTAAGTGGCGGTGTAGAATTCAGCGCTGCTCCCGCATCCTTCTCACATGCTTCATGGGACCGAAATTTGGGTGCCTGCGGCTAATGGACTATTTGGGTGCCCCATATGCGCTAATGCAAAATATCGGCAATTGGACGACCGAGAAATAGAGGCCGCTAGTTTAGAGAATTATCATCCTATACAGTATAATAAAACCCTACCTGTCCCTACGTCATCCTCCTGTCCCTGTATCCCTTGTGTTTTGGCTACTGCGCATGTGTAACTGTTGGGACAGGAGGAGGATGGGGCCAGGAGGTGCGGAGGGCGGCGGGTGGGTGCGCACACGCGTGCTGTCATGTGGCAGTGGTGAGAGAGACCTAGAGCCCGTTTTTAAACTGGCTTAGGTCTACTAGTTTTGAAATAAATGTTGAGAATTACTATTTTTTAAATGATCATTTTGAATTTTTGTATCATTTTGAAATTTGTTTTGAGAATTATAATTTTATAAATTATCATTTTGAAATGTATTGTCTTAGAAATATATCTTTTGTCATTTGCAGCAGAGAGAGGGGGTTTTAAGGTTAGTCACCAGAAAGGGGGGTTTAGAGATAGGCATCAGGAAAGGGGGGTCTTGGGGTTAGGGGTCAGGAAGAAGGATTTTAGGGCTAGACACCATCGGGGGGGGGGGGGGGGATTATTTAGTGTTAGGCACCACCAGGGAGGGTCTTAGGGTTAGGCACCACCAAGGGGGGTTAGGTTTACGCATCGGTTGAGGGTAGTCAGTAGGTAAAGGTTTAGTTGTAGTAAAATATTCATAATATTTACGAGTGTTTTACTATCCTCATTATGACTGTAAATATTTCTTTGTATTCATTGTTATAGATGATATTTTGCAATTTCAGCTTCACCCAGCACCCTTTTTAATACTGTTATTTTAACATATTTATTATTCTAACTTAGATAAGGAAAACAATTTAAAAAAAGTGCTTATAGATATTTTACAACTTCGGCTTCACCCGGCGCCCTTTTTTCCTGGCATCCTTATTTAACATATGCCCATGGGACATGCATACAACCTATAGAAAACCTGTTATCTACGTATAGGATCTTTAACATCCTTTATCACTTAGAAGTGTGTGTGTGTGTGTGTGTGTGTGTGTGTGTGTGTGTGTGTGTGTGTGTGTGTGTGTGTGTTTTCTGTCCTTCCCCTGGGCAGTTCCGGGTCTTTTTCAGTAATTAGTCTTTTTGCATTCTTCTCCTCCTTTTTACAATCAGTTTGCGGAGATGAGAGCCCTCATAATAAAAAGCAGCAAGGTGGAAGAGCCATTGTGAGTCTCCCTGTAGTTTCTAGCTGTTGGTTTACTGAAGATGCAGCGTGAGACTTTTAATGTTAATGACTGCAATAAACGTATGGAGACAATGTTTCCAGTTCTTTCACAGATATATTAAAGGGAAGTGAACACTTTCAATTACAAACACATATTAAAGCTGAACTCCAGGCACAGATTTTAAATAAGCTTTGTGTAGGAGGCATTATGGACTTTCGTTGATAATGTCTCTTGTTTTTTAACAGATCGAAAGTGTTTTCAGAACATAAATAAAAAGTGCCTGATGATGTGCCTTGTATTCATCTGTTTCTCGGCAATGCCAGTGTTCCATTCCCATTACTACATTAGCAAAAGTGTAGCCTGGTTGAGCATAGATGGAATAGGAAAAGAATGAGCCGAAGGTTTCATGTGTAGAGAGTGAAGAGGTAGAAGGAGCGAGAATGTGGGGGAGAGACAACGTTGGCCGACGGATTGCATTGGCTGAAAAAACACTTGTCCATAAAGTCCACACTCACTAGTAGGCTCCAAGTGTTTCATCCAGGGGAAAGCAAACCAAACCCTTGACAAGAAAGGTGGAATATAGAATGGAAGATGACAGTAAGACATGGCTCTCTCCTTAAAGGTTAGCATTAGTGGGTGTATGCTTTAAGATCAGACATGTGGTAAAAAATAAGGGGAAAGAGAAAAAAAACTGTGTAGTGTGTCTAGGTAAATACGGTAAATATATACGGTTAATAATAGGTACTCACAAGCTAAGGTGGCCTGATCGGCAATCAACTACAAAGTAGGAGGAGATACAGGTGGCTCCAAGAACCCTAGGTCACCTATGGATGAGAGGAGAGACCAGGAGCCCAAAGGTGCCATATCTGAATGTATAAAATATATATTTGTATTACCACTGTTTAAAGAGAGTCTGAAGCCATCAAAAATACTCCTTTTTACTTGGCATTTATCTAAAGCGATATGAACATAGCTGAAGCGCCGCATTCCCACGGCAGAACAATGTATTTATACCCCCCAAATCGCGAGGCAGAATTACACGGCTTTTCAGGTCATGGATTTTGCTGCCCGTGAAGACAGAGCTTTGCGCTGTAGCTCTGCCTCTGCTGGAGTCAATCGCTGCCTCTCCCCGCCCGTCTCAGTGAAAGAAGACTGAGATGAGCGGGGAGAGGCGGCGATCGGTGGAGATTGACTAGAGTAGAGGCAGAGCTACTGCTCAAAGCTCTGCCTCTTCCAGGAAGCAATCCCCGAATTTTGCCCAGGGATTTGGGGGGTATAAATACATTGTTCTGCTGCGGGAATGCGGCGTTCCAGCTATGCCCATATTGCTTAAGATAAATGGAAAGTAAAAAGAAGTATTTTTTTCGGTGCTTCAGACTCTCTTTAAGGATGCAGGAAAATAACCGTCCCCGATTGGTTCTCCGGGTCTTCTGACATGCAGGAACTCAGAATCTTTAGCGTTTGTCATAAATAATAAAGCTACCACCTCCTATGAAGGTATAAACTACATCTTAAACAGGGGTGGAGGCGCCTGGTATATAAATAGCTACAGTATACCGACCAAAAGAAGCGGGCAAGCACCTGTGAAGTGCATTATCCTACATTGTGCTCTGAATAAATCTTTTTCAATTCCTATTGGTTTAAATTCTGGAGAAAGTGGAAAAGTATCCGCACACCAATGTGTATATATACTGAATGTGCTAGGGTCAAAACAAGGTAATTTATAAAAAAGAGAAAAGCGGCCCTTTAAAAAAAGCACCAACCAGTTAGGGATAAATGTATGGTACAAAAAAACTTTATTATACACACCAATTGCAGTAACAGCATATAGTTCATCTAAGGTATATAGAGCAACACATCATATTACAATATAATATGCCCATATGCTTATACCAATGCACAAATAAAAACAATTAAAAAACACATAATAGCACAGCCACGCCATCTAATCATCAATGCACATCCCCCCAAAAAAGTCAATCAATAAAGTATGGATATATGTATATGAGCGTATCTAACTCCACTCAGGGTTCATAATAAAACCCTTTTAGTGGAGGAACCCGGATTCAGTCTAAAGTGCAGTGCATAATGAAAAAATACAAAACAACATTTCATATAATGGATTGTGCAAATAGCAAAAATACATGTGAACAAACCTAGGACTAATGGGAGCAGCCCATAGATAAGGTGCGCAGAGTGAAAAATTGAATGTGCAAGGGATAATACTTAGACCGGGTAGATCCGAATAACTGGGAGTGCAAGGTGACGAGGCAGGCAGAAGTTCCCCTCAGGATAAGTCCCACTAGTTCCGCGGACCCACGTCCGCTTTCTCAAGGAGAGGAGAGGTACGCTCTCCTCTCCTTGAGAAAGCGGACGTGGGTCCGCGGAACTAGTGGGACTTATCCTGAGGGGAACTTCTGCCTGCCTCGCCACCTTGCTCTCCCAGTTATTCGGATCTACCCGGTCTAAGTATTATCCCTTGCACATTCAATTTTTCACTCTGCGCACCTTATCTATGGGCTGCTCCCATTAGTCCTAGGTTTGTTCACATGTATTTTTGCTATTTGCACAATCCATTATATGAAATGTTGTTTTGTATTTTTTCATTATGCACTGCACTTTAGACTGAACCCGGGTTCCTCCACTAAAAGGGTTTTATTATGAACCCTGAGTGGAGTTAGATACGCTCATATACATATACAGTATCCATACTTTAATGATTGGCTTTTTTGGGGGGATGTGCATTGATGATTAGATGGCGTGGCTGTGCTATTATGTGTTTTTTAATTGTTTTTATTTGTGCATTGGTATAAGCATATGGGCATATTATATTGTAATATGATGTGTTGCTCTATATACCTTAGATGAACTATATGCTGTTACTGCAATTGGTGTGTATAATAAAGTTTTTTTGTACCATACATTTATCCCTAACTGGTTGGTGCTTTTTTTAAAGGGCCGCTTTTCTCTTTCTTATAAATTTAAATTCTGGAGAGGTAAGAGTTGCCTTTCCTATAGTATTACTTTTAAGTTTGTAGCTAGTTAAATAGTTAGTTTGCCCCCACCTCTGTTCAAGGTACACAGCTACAAGACATATGGAGGACACATACCTTCCTCTACTCATGGGTCCTGGTTGTCCCTCTCCAAAAAGTATTCAAAACTTTTTAAAAGTTGAACATTGAGGTGTCTCTGATGCAAATTGAGGGTCCCTAAGTACAACCTATGAAAATGCAAATAAAACATTCCTTTTAAAAGGAAAGCAATCTTGTACAGGAAAATACTAATATAAACATATAATATCAAATTGACAATAATGTCCTTTGTTTACAGCAGTTACCGCAACAGGTGGTAATAACCAGAACAGGAAGAGGGCTTGAATATGAGAAAACTTCATCATGATTTAAATAGTTTGACTGGTGCTAGTTTCAGGACTTGATTTATTTCGAACACATTCTGTCACATACTTGTCCTCCTTTTGTAGCTGAAATGTTTTGTTTTTAAACTGCAGAAGGCCAAATGTTTACAAATTGTCCAACTCATTTTATAGATCCAAAAGGCCACAAGTAAAAGATGAATTGTTTTTATTTATTTCTAGTTGACCTTTCTTCTACCTTCAAATGTTACCATACATAAGATGTGGTCATTTCTAGAACTCAGTGTACCTGAATTTATTTTTTTACCTTTAAGTTTTCTTTCCAACTTTGAAAGGTCCTTGAAATGTTTACTTGCTGTTCTTGCTAAAAGCGTAACTCTGTAGGTAAAAGGGCTGATGGGAACACTTACATTTGAATGATTTGTGCCACTCAGACTGCTAAACAACCCAACTAGTGTTTTACTGTAAAAACGTGTAAAGAAAATGCGCAGATACATGATTTGTGTCCAAAATGATTGAGAAAATAAATTCTTACATCAGACATAAATAAGTAGGAATGCCTAAACGTCATAAAACCTCTAGGGGAGGAGTGGAAGGGACTAAAAGGTTCAGGATCAGGAAAAGAGGTGGGACCATAGGAGGAAAATGAGGAAACTTGCTTCATGTTTTATACTAACCTAAGAAGAGGGATGGCTCTGGATACTATAGAGCCTTCCCATTCCCCCGTGCTGTCCATTGTTCTTGCGCTGTGCCTGGCCAAACTTCTAAGACCTACTAAGTCGAATATCACTTTGAGCTCGGTCTAGCATGTGTGCAGCATGGATGCGCTCTTCGTTGGAAGTACTTGGGAAAACAAGTACTTCCGAAGGATCCCTGCAGACTATCGAAGCGCTAGCAGACAAGGAAGTTTTAACCGGTCACAGCACAGGAATGACGGCCAGCACGGAGGAATGTAAAAGCTCTATAGTCTCCAGAGCCTTCCTTTTTCTTAGGCAAGTTTCCTCCATTCAGGTTTCCTTTAAACATATTTGCAATTACATATAAAGCTATAGGGGGGGGGTGTATGTCAAGCTTCTTGTTAAATCCATGGGATCTGCTGTGGAGTCTTTCTAGTAAGATGAACATTGTAATGGATCATTATACTAATGACTCACATGTAGGCTGCTGTTTACCTCCATATTGGACACCAGCAATGCCACTTCCTGCTGCAAAACCCAAAATGCACAAACTACAAATGGTGGTTCTCTGAACATGCTTATGGCCAGTGCAAACAATGGCACCCAGAGAAGGCCCAATAACTGGGTTCTGATGAACCACTGTATACACCCTACTTTATTTTCAAGTATGTACAGTGGTGCAGAGGGAAGTATGGAGGTTTCCAGCCTTTTGTCCCATGAAAAAGTGCTGTATATGCTTTATCGTTTATTCATTTACAT
Organism: Hyperolius riggenbachi; assembly: GCF_040937935.1. NCBI lineage: Eukaryota > Metazoa > Chordata > Amphibia > Anura > Hyperoliidae > Hyperolius > Hyperolius riggenbachi. Next base: position 106,957,719 of record NC_090655.1, read on the forward strand.
CTGTTGTTGGAGCAGAGTGCTTCTTTAAATGCTTTGGACAATATTTCGTTGCTATTATGCAGCGCTGTTTATTCTGGGAAAGCTGTAATGTAATGCACTAACATTATTCTTGATGAAATGCTTTCCTGATGTGTGATTGCTGAAAAATGACTACTCAGCATAGTAAGCATGAGTCTCTTCCCCATAATAAGCCGCCCGCTCCTTGAATTTAAAATGTGGATTTCCAGGACATTTCAAATAAGTGACACAAAAGCAATAAGCTGCAGTGAGTAATCTGTTTTTCTTCATATTTTAAGACACGTCCACAAAGTCATACACTTTTCCCATAATACATTATGTCTGCTGCTTTTCAGAAGGTTACAAAGCCAATTTTCATACAGGCCAGCGTGTCAGAGTGAGAGTGTGGATTATTCCAAGCTTTGGCTAAACTGATTAACTATATGTTTCTGTCTCGTGCCCTGTGCCATAAATATTTAAAACTGAACGCCACATTCCCTGATTATAAAAAAAAAAAAGGGCTATACATCAACCGCCATTTACACGCAAAATGTATGCTGTCTTTAAGAGCTGGTCCACACTAGGTCCGGAAACGTATCCGTGGCTGCGTTTTTCAAACCTGATGAAAAACGGAGTCCCGGATACTAATGTTCAAAGTAGCAGCCAGCCTCACCCAAGTAAAAAACGGATCCGTCTGCGTTTGCGGGGACCCGTTTTCAAAACCTGAACGGAAGGTCCGGATCTGCTGCATTTTCACGCAACGGATCAGGACCACGGATACACGCAGGGTGTAGTGAAAGCAATGAGAAAACGCATCTCCAGCTCCACAGGCAAAAAACTGATGTGAAAACGGATAGCCTGAGCTTTATGATTGGCCCAAAAAATCCTCCCACTCCTTCCTAATGATAGAGACGTTTTCTGTCAGGGAAAAACCTGAACGGAAACTGATGCAAAACTGATGCACTTTCATCAGTTTGCAGTACGGTGGGTACTTCCCCTAATCTTCCCCGGATCCGGACTGCAGTGTCCGTCCTGCAACTGTGTCTAGTGTGGACCTAGCCTAAGGACAACTGAAGTGAAAGGAATATATTTATTTCCTTTTAAACAAAACCAGTTGCCTGACATCCTGCTGATCTTTCATGCATCAGTATTGTCTGAATCCCACACCTGAAATAAGCATGTGGCAAATGCAGTCAAACATCAGATCTGCATTCTTGTTCACGATCTAGGACTAAAAGTATTAGAGGCAGAGGGTCAGCAGGGCAGCCAAGCAATTTGCAATGTTTAAAAGGAAATAAATATGGCAGCTTCCATATCCCTCTCACTTCAGGTGTCCTTTAAGGGAACGCTTTTCCTCTGCCCGTTGAAAACACTGTATAAGGGAGAGATCACAGTTATGTCTGTGGAAAACTGCATTTTTTTTTTTGCGGATAAGCTATTGTTTATAATGCATGTCATCCATGGTCAGGTGACAGCAGTTGAGTGTTGGCAATGGGAATCCAATGAGGTGTGCGATACCAGGGCTGTGGAGTCGGTACAAAAATCATCCGACTCCTCAGTTTATGAAACCTCCGACTTCATGTACCCAAAATTGCTTCGACTCCAACTACTTAGTCTAATTATTACAAAGACTATGGATTTGGTTAAAAAAAATCATCCGACTCCTCAGTTTATTGAAACCACTGACACCGACTTCAGGTATCCAAAATTACTCTGACTCCACACCCCTGTGCGATACTGCAGGAGCGGGATTTTTTTTATCCACTTTCGGGGACCACAGAGCTTAATAGCTCTTCTGAAAATGGTGAATGTGAACATTTCTGACAAACAACTGCAGCACTACAGATCACAGGTAAAAACATTTTTGCAAGGAGTTGGTTAAACAATAGTTGTCAGAAATGTGTGCACCAAATCTAACCACGCAATACAATATATAAATATATTCGATTCAATATTCTAGCAACCAGTGCTGTGGATGTACAGTGGCTTGCAAAAGTATTCGGCCCCCTTGAAGTTTTCCACATTTTGTCACATTAGTGCCACAAACATGCATCAATTTCATTGGAATTCCATGTGAAAGACCAATACAAAGTGGTGTACATGTGAGAAGTGGATCGACAATCGTACATAATTCCAAACATTTTTTACAAATAAATAACTGCAAAGTGGGGTGTATGTAATTATTCGGCCCCCTGAGTCAATACTTTGTAGAACCACCTTTTGCTGCAATTACAGCTGCCAGTCTTTTAGGGTATGTCTCTACCAGCTTTGCACATCTAGAGACTGAAATCCTTGCCCATTCTTCTTTGCAAAACAGCTCCAGCTCAGTCAGATTGGATGGAAAGCATTTGTGAACAGCAGCTTTAAGATCTTGCCACAGATTCTTGATTGGATTTAGATCTGGACTTTGACTGGGCCATTCTAACACATGGATATGTTTTGTTTTAAACCATTCCATTGTTGCCCTGGCTTTATGTTTAGGATCGTTGTCCTGCTGGAAGGTAAACCTCTGCCCCAGTCTCAAGTCTTTTGCAGTCTCCAAGAGGTTTTCTTCCAAGTTTGCCCTGTATTTGGCTCCATCCATCTTCCCATCAACTCTGACCAGCTTCCCTGTCCCTGCTGAAGAGATGCACCCCCCGTGCATGATGCTGCCACCACCATATTTGACAGTGGGGATGGTGTGTTCAGAGTGATGTGCAGTGTTAGTTTTTCGCCACACATAGCGTTTTGCATTTTGGCCAAAAAGTTCCATTTTGGTCTCATCTGACCAGAGCACCTTCTTCCACATAGTTGCGGTGTCCCCACATGGCTTGTGGCAAACTGCAAACGGGACTTTTAACAATGTTAACAATAGATTTCTTCTTGCCACTCTTCCATAAAGGCCAACTTTGTACAGTGCAGGACTAATAGTTGTCCTATGGACAGAGTCTCCCACCTGAGCTGTAGATCTCTGCAGCTCGTCCAGAGTCACCATGGGCCTCTTGACTGCATTTCTGATCATCGCTCTCCTTCTTCGGCCTGTGAGTTTAGGTGGATGGCCTTGTCTTGGTAGGTTTACAGTTGTGCCATACTCCTTCCATTTCTGAATGATCGCTTGAACAGTGCTCCGTGGGATGTTCAAGGCTTTGGAAATCTTTTTGTTGCCGAAGTCTGCTTTAAATTTTTCAATAACTTGATCCCTGACCTGTATTGTGTGTTCTTTGGACTTCACAGTGTTGTTGCTCCCAATAGTCTCTTAGACAACCTCTGAGGCCCTTACAGAGCAGCTGTATTTGTACTGACATTAGATTACACACAGGTGCACTCTATTTAGTCATTAGCACTCATCAGGCAATGTCTATAAGCAACTGACTGCACTCAGATCAAAGGGGGCCGAATAATTATGCACACACCACTTTGCAGTTATTTATTTGTAAAAAATGTTTGGAATCGTGTATGATTTCCGTTCCACTTCTCATGTGTACACCACTTTGTGTTGGTCTTTCATGTGGAATTCCAATAAAATTGATTCATGTTTGTGGCAGTAATATGACAAAATGTGGAAAACTTCAAGGGGGCCGAATACTTTTGCAACCCACTGTATCGAGTACTTGTGTGCCGTTTGCAGAAAAGTTGTTTTAGGCATCCTTGTTTTTTTGGTGTCCGGCAACCGTGGAATAGTAGCAAAAGGTAAATGTATTAAATCATTACAATTACCCATTAAATGTTTATAAATGAATTTATAATTTATGGTAAGAATTCTCCGGGAAAACCTAAAACACAAAAAAAAAAAAATCAGAGGAGTGAAAGCGCCCCAACATTGCTTTTGATTTTCTGTAGTGCACCGTACTGACATCAGACATATCAATCTGCATTTTTTAATTTTCTTAAAGGTCTTCTGGACCCAAAACTAAAGGTGCTGAATTCTGAAAGATCGTTAGGTTTAATGTTTATTGTAAGTACTGGCACTGCTTTTACAAACGTGGAAATCTGTTTTGGTTTAATTTGGTGGTTTGATTTCATTTGACATACTTGAAGTGAACTTTAAGTCAAATAAAAAAAATGAGTTTTACTCACCTGGGGCTTCCCTCAGCCCCCTGCAGCTGATCGGTGCCCTCGTAGAGTTTCCCCGATCCTTCTGGACCCGCCGGCGGCCACTTCCGGTCTCGCCATCAGCCGCCGACAGGCTGGGAACACGAATTCCCAGCCACAACAGCACCCCCTATACTGCTATTGCGGCAAGGAAAGCCGCAATGGCAGTATAGGGGGCGCTATTGTGGCTGGGAACGCGAAGAATCACTCGCGTTCCCAGCCTGTCGGCGGCTGACGGCAAAACCGGAAGTGGCCGCCGGCGGGTCCAGGAGGATCGGAGCGACTCTACATGGGCACCAATCAGCTGCAGGGGGCTGAGGGAAGCCCCAGTAAAACTCATTTTTTTTATTTGACTTAAGGTTCACTTTAAGGATGGATTTAATCTAGATAATCTCCAACTTCGTTATGCGTACACTGCTGAGTTTGGTATATTTAGGGAAGGGTTTAGGGCCCTTTTACACTTAAAGGGACTCCGAAGAGTGCCCAAATTTAAAAGAATACACTTACCTGGGGCTTCCTCCAGCTCAGGGTAGGCGGTGAGGTCCCCTGGCGTCCCCCTGGCTCGTCTCCTTCAGCCTCCGCCGACCCCGTTTTCAGCGACACCCGGGCCTGGTGTCGGCCGGCTCTTCCTAATTAATGACGCAATGCGTCATCACGGAGGCCGGCGTGACAGGTCTGCGCATGCGCAGAAAACCCGTGCATGTGATGACGCATTGCGTCATTAATCAGGAAGAGCCAGCCGACACCAGGCCCGTGTGTCGCCGGGTGATGCTGAAAACGGAGGCCGGCGGAGGCTGAAGGAGACGAGCCAGGAGGATGCCACGGGACCTCGTCACCTATCCTGAGCTGGAAGAAGCCCCAGGTAAGTGTATTCATTTAAATTTGGGCACTACTCGGAGTCCCTTTAATGCGTTTGTACATGTGTTTTCCATAATATAATTTGGTCAAGATGGATACCATTTTTAAACTCTGATGTATTTTCAGGCAAACTGTACACATACATATATACATACAGTATAAAGTGTGTGTGTGTAGTGTGTGTGTAGTGTGTGTGTACGTGTGTGTTCTGAAGTACTTGTGGGAGAAGGGAAGGGAGGGATGGTGAACCGGTTGTATTGTTGAATGCATTAATCTTTAAAATAAATACAATTTACCTTTTAAGTAAACATTTATTTTGTAGCTATACTTGCCTAGAACTGTATACAGTAGCTTTCAGGAAGTGGGTAATTTTCTTCAAAAGGCGAATAGGAACGAGAGGATCAGTGAACTGTGCAGCTAAAGAAACAAAAGTGTAAACTCCTTTCCGTGTTCCACCTTTGTCACTGCCTGTGCCACCGCTCTGTGCCATCAGCTTAAACCAGATGGAATAGAAATTAAGTTGTATTATGAGTCCAAGCATGTTTGACTCATGCAAAGTGGTGGACAAAATACCTTTTTCATCTGTACATGCTTTACATATACTTGTTAATTGCTATTAGAATTTGCGTTGTTAAATTTTGGGTTTTGTTGGGCTTTAATAATACAGCTATACAGTGGTTACTTTAAATGTTTAATAATCATGATTCCCTTTTATGCCTGATGTTGTGTTACATGTTTGATGTGACTCATGGTTGCTCCCTGCAGGGTTTGGGATGTAAACACGGGAGAGATGCTGAATACACTTATTCACCATTGTGAGGCAGTCCTGCATTTACGGTTCAATAACGGTATGATGGTCACCTGCTCCAAAGATCGCTCCATCGCAGTGTGGGACATGGCCTCGGCCACAGACATCACCCTGCGGAGGGTTCTTGTGGGTCATAGGGCTGCTGTGAATGTGGTGGACTTTGATGACAAGTACATCGTGTCTGCTTCTGGTGACAGAACTATAAAAGTAAGTCACATTTTTTTCATTCTTTTTTGTCTGTTCAATTTTTCCCAGTGCTGTTCACAGCTTTGCAAGGCATGGGTAATGATAACATTGCCTCTTGGTTTATGCTTTCTTCTTTTATAGCCCAAAGCTTGGTATGCAAACCTCAAAACCTATTGTCAACACTATATGAGAACAAAAAGGCACCGCCCACCCGTCCTCTCCGCCCATGCAGCCAATTGGCAAAGTCCCATGTAGCACCTGACGTCACATCCGGATCCCCCCTGTACACCAGACGCGGGAGGCCGGATAAAAAATTCCAGGCGTGTCTGCGTCCACTAGGGAGTATAACTTCCGACCCCACCGCCAAAAATCTGTAGTAGACACAACCACCACAACTATATGTGCCCACCACACTGCAGTGTTTAGATTTAGATTGTCGCTCAGAATGGCTATTTGTCATGAGATCTTTCAGGGTTCTTGCACGCCTGTAAGTGATCTGTGGCTTATCCGGTACCATTCCTTTGACCGACAGATCAGGATCTTTTGGATAGTGGATTCTTGATCGTTATACCGAGTAACTAAACGAACTTCCTCATTTGAGCCGACAGTAGGTTTTGACATTCCTCCTGAATCAGTTTCCTCAAAACCTATTGCCTTCAGTATTTACGTAAGTTCCGTCATCATGGTAGGGAACTGAATGCTGTGCTTTGTTTTAGATGCTTGGGTGGTAGGTGGGGGAAAAAAGTCCCTTTTAGACCCTGATTTGTGTACAAACTCCACGATTAGCTAATGTCAGAGTAATCACTTTTATAGTACCTCTTGAGCCCAGTCACTGCCAGTTTCCTGCATCAGAGGCTTTCATGGCAGTAGTCTGCATTTTTCTTAGCGCTCAGTCTCTGCCCACCACTTTGCAATCTGAACAGCAAAATGGTGCAATGCAAATAGCAGTATCCCCCCAGAGCTATCTAATTAATAAGTCCAATAAAGCCTCATACATATGTAGGAGGCAAGATGCCCAGCAGGGATTGGGACTCTATGCCCCAGGCTGATGCTGTACAGATGTGTCTCAAGCCCCCAGGCTAGTGACTCATTCTGTTACATTGCATAGAGGAGACAGAATGGCACATAAAGCGTGTCAGGTCGGGTGGAGTGAGTGAGAAGAACAGTGCTCTCTAGTGAGCCCATCCACCAGGCTGATTGGTGGCTGAGGGATTGAGGGCCGTTGTAGCTAGATTCTTGGCTGAGGCAATAGTTATTGGCTGCCTCGCATCTAGCATGTGTACAAGTATTTTTGGCTGCAGGATTCTTAATACATAAAGAGGTAACATTTGAGCATGCATGGTATGGAGCGGTTTGATCCTTGCTTCTTATTGGTTGCAAAAAAAAATTTTCAGATGACTATTTAGAGATGGTTTCAATACCTTTGGCAGTTGACCATCTGACTTGTGGGAAAATCCACCATGTTCAATCCTCTTTGCTCTTGAGCCATGTCAGCTGACAAGCTGTAGTGATGATGCGATCACCCAAATAACTGCCATTCGCAAAATGCAACAAAATAAACATAAACTGTGGATGTTGTAAAGTGTGAATTTCTCATTTCAGTGGCCTGGCTACCGAGCCATGAGCACCATTGCAGATTTTGTACCCTCCATTCCCTCCTTCTCGCAACACAGAATATATAAAAGTTGCATTATACGGATCACCAGTTCCTGTTTTCCATGTGTGAGAGAGGCGTAAGCAGGGGAGGGCAACAGTTTACTAATGATTACAACATGTAACGCACATACAGAGGTGATGACTACCCAGAACCTGTAGGAAGGTCTTAGATGGGTCCTCTGGCTCAGGGGCCTAGGTGTGATCGCAACCTCTACATCCCACTACGCTACTGTCACATCTGTTCTCTGTGATAATAGACTTCTGATGAGGTGTGTATTAAACAGTTTAACTTACCAGGTATTGAAACTATTCTGTGCATGCTGCAGAGTACTGTTGGTGTCTAAATGTTGCACCACGTAGTTCAGATCCCGAACATACGCATTCACACACCCACAGGAAGTATGAGAGTTAAATGAAACGCACCCCGAATATTCGCCTTTTGGTGCTGAATGTGTGTGTTGAATCAGAGCACCAACACTACTGCAGAGTATGTGCTTCTGTATTAGGTTTGGTTCACACTATACTACAGCCACAATGCGGACAGTCTCAGCAGATGTGCAATCTGCTTTGTCCATCCATACAGTTATGGTGTCCGTTGTAGCGGACATGTCATAGGTAGCATGCCATCTATGACATGTCCGTTTGGCCTCTGGAAAAGTTGTGTATTGGCGAGATTTTGCATTGTGCTACCACAACAGACGTGATTGAACAGCTACTATAAATAACATAGGACTTGTCCACTGCAGCCAACTGTCCTATTCCATTGTGTAGTATGAACCTAACCTTACTTTGATAAACAGCCTTACTTGGATATTTTAGACGTGATCTGTGGAATTGTTGATTTCTCTTTCTCAAAGTTGCTGTTCAACAGTCCTGCTTATCCTGTGACTTTAGCATTTACGGTAGTCTGTCAATGTATGTTAGACCTTAAATTTACATTGCTCAACATCAAGCGCAAATTTCACTGAATCTGAGTATTAACTGTGTTGCAGCCACAATCACTTTATACTATTCAATGCAGCTGTTGATCATGAAACATCAAATAGCGTATCATTGCTTTCAGTTTGGTTATAAAAAGACATGTTTCAAGTCACAATGAATGCTAGGGTGACCATGCGTCCTCTTTTCCCCGGACAGGTCCTCTTTTTCAGACCTGTCCGGGGCATCCGGCCGGTTTTTTGAAATGCCCGGGGAAGAGCTCACATAGGGGCGGCCAGTATATAGGCGAGGCACGGCACGCTCCCCGCTTGGGGCCTCACACTGCGGGAGGGGGCCTCGCTCTGCTGCTGCTGGCGGCGGGCGGACACCGGGCGGCGGGTGTGCGGGCACCTGGCGGAACAGCGGGAGAGAGAATTTCCCACTTACCTTCCTCGATCCTGCCAGCTACTATCTACTTCCTGTCCCGGCGTCTGTCGGTATGGTAACAGCGCCCCCTGTGATGACGTAACCGCCTGTCATCACAGGGGGAGCTCTTACCAATGTGACGCGCGCCGGGAGAGGCTGAAGATAGAAGTTCTCTGCAGGATCCAGGCAGGTAAGTGGAAACTTCTCTCCCCGCCGCTGCGCACACCCTCCTGGCCATACGGGGGGGGGGGGGGGGGGGGGTGGCATCTACCTATCTAACCTATCTAACCTACCCTGAGGGCATATACCTATCTAACCTACCCTGAGGGCATATACCTATCTAAGCTATACTGGGGGCATATACCTATGTAATCTGTACTGGGGGCATATACCTATCTAAGCTATACTGGGGGCATATACCTATCTAAGCTATACTGGGGGCATATACCTATCTAAGCTATACTGGGGGCATATACCTATCTAAGCTATACTGGGGGCATATACCTATCTAAGCTATACTGGGGGCATATACCTATCTAAGCTATACTGGGGGCATATACCTATCTAAGTTGTACTGGGGGCATATACCTATCTAAGCTATACTGGGGGCATATACCTATCTAAGCTATACTGGGGGCATATACCTATCTAAGCTATACTGGGGGCATATACCTATCTAAGCTATACTGGGGGCATATACCTATCTAAGCTATACTGGGGGCATATACCTATCTAAGCTATACTGGGGGCATATACCTATCTAAGCTATACTGGGGGCATATACCTATCTAAGCTATACTGGGGCCATATTCCTATCTAAGCTATACTGGGGGCATATACCTATCTAAGCTATACTGGGGGCATATACCTATCTAAGCTATACTGGGCCCATATTCCTATCTAACCTATACTGCGGACATATACCTTGTCCGCACATTTGTGGGGAAATCTGCTGCCAATCTCATTGCATTTTGTGGAGAAATTTTCTGCGAATCTGATTGCATTTTGTGGTTGGCCGACCCTGCACCATGTGGTCTGGAAAAAATAAAAAAACTGCCCTCCATGCCCACGAAGTTGGACAGCACACTGCTAAGGTCTTGTATATTTGGCCCCACCCATGACCACGCCCACATGCTGTTGTGATCGTCCTCTTTTTTGGAAATCAAAATATGGTCACCCTAATGAATGCCCACAATACTTAAACAACCACCATTGCATGCACCCACTTGGGATGATCAATGAGATGCAAATATTTCCGAGTTCATGCAGGATTATTTAAATTGTTATGCAAATATATGCAGCTTGAAAATGGACCACCCAGGTTTAACTACTTACTGCACCAGGTGCAGTATAATCACGTCCTGGGAAACTTCATTTGAAGTCCCAGGGCCGCGAAAATTAGTCAGTGGGAGCGGGCAGCTGCCGCTCGCGCTACCGATACCACCGGTTAGCTGGGACATGAATGAAGTCCCCAATTCAATGAACGCCGGTGTCTAAAAGAAAATACATAAATAGTTACCTTAGGGACTGAACTTTTTTTAATAGGTATATCAAGGAGGTATATTACTGTAATTTTTAATTTGCAGGCTTATAAATAGCAATAGACGCAAAATTTAAAAAAAATCACCTTTATTTCCAAATAAAATATTGGTGCCATACATTGTACTAGGGAAAAAAATTTAAATGTTGCAATAACCGGGACAAATGGGCAAATAAAATGTGTGAGTTTTATCCACACTAGAAGTTTTATTTTAACACTATTTAGGCTGAAAAATGAGAAATAATTATTTTTTTTCTTATTATTCCAATTAAAATGTGTTTAGAATAAAATAATTCTTAGCATAATGTACCTCCGCACAAACAATCCGAATAGGAGTACAGGTAATATAAACAATTTATATTACATAATCTACCTCCCAAAGAAATCCTAATTGGTGGTAAAAAAAACAAGATATAGATCATGTTGCTGTGATTAATTTATTGTCGAAAGAAAGGGACTGGTGAAAATTGCTCTGGTCCTAAAGGGGAAAACCCTTCAGTGGTCAAGTAGTTAAATTGATTGGTCCATTTTCAATCTGCATATATTTGCATAAAAAGTTAGAGAATCCCGCATGAACTCGGAGTATTTGCCTCTCATTAATCACCCCTAGCACCCACAAACATGCACACACACACTTCATCTCCCCACACGCACCCATTTTTTAAACTTTTTCCCTCCAGTGAGCACACACATACACACAAAACACACCGTTTTCTGGGAAATTTGGGCACCGCCATAGGCGCCAATTCAAATATCGTTTTTTAAGGGCAAATTTAGGCACCCAAAAATTACCTTTGTTCTGCTTTTTCGACGGATTGGAGTGGGGGTGCGATGGTTAAGGTTAGCCATGTGATGGGTGGTTAAGGTTAGCTGTGGATGCTTAAAGGGAACCTAAACCCTTGAAAAAAAAATTAGTTTCATTTACCTGGGGCGTCTACCAGCCCCAAGCAGCCATCCTGTGCCCTCGCAGCCAAGATCGTGTTGACGTCTGCAATAGTGTCCTGCACCTTCGGGAATGCGTGCAAGGATATGCGTTGGCGGGCGACCGGCCAACTCAGTCGGCAAGAACGAAACTAGCTGGTAGCGGGGGACCCAAGGATCTATCATGGCTGCGAGGGCACAGGGTGGCCCTCCTGCAAGTCCTGCAGGTAAGTGAAACTCATTTTTTTCAAAAGGTTTAGGTTTCCTTTAAGGTTATATGTGGGGTGGGTGGTTAAAGTTAGGCATTGGTAAAGGTAGGTTTCAGTGTGAGTATAGTGTTTAATATAGCTGGTGAAGCCAAAAAACTCATTACGGCTTCACCTGATGCCCTTTTTTCATAAATTTAGTATAGGAACTCTGTAGGTAAATTATCTTGAAAGTCAGCCCACCCAAAATGGAGAAACTTTTCATAGATGGTTTAGCCACGTTATTGGAATGGTTACCATGTGTCATACCTGTGTTTAGCAGATTCCACTTTTTTGTCACTAGGTATGGAACACGAGTACGTGTGAATTTGTTCGTACGCTTAACGGTCACAAGAGGGGCATTGCTTGCCTACAGTATCGGGACAGACTGGTTGTAAGCGGCTCTTCAGATAATACTATAAGGTAAGATACTCTTTGTCCACTTATGGTACATGGAATGTGCTTTAGTGTAATCCCAAGAAGTTTATATTAACAAACAGACAGACATGTGACAGCGCTCAAGGATGCACCTGAAATGCAAGCTAACAGAGGCAATGCAGAGCCCCTCTGGAACTAAATACATGCCCTGAATGCAAAACAGATGCAAATTATTTAGATTGTAAGCTCGCAAGGGCAGGGCTCTCATCCTTTTGTGTCATGGACTGTTATTAATTTAATTGCTTGCACACTGTTAGACATTTATACATTTTAGTCATCATGTTAAATCAAATTGTAATCAGCAGTGCTGTATCTTGTATCAGTGTTCATATCAGATGTATATCATTGTCTGTATCATTATGTATCCCTTGTTTGTTTTCTTACATTGTACAGCGCCACAGAATATGTTGGCGCTTTATAAATAAATAATAATAATAATAAAATGATGTGCTAATTGTAATCTAAAAATGTTGAAAGTGGATGTGAAGCAGTGAATGCAGCTAGCCACTAGTATACTTTCGCTCAGTTTGCGCAGTGGGTGACATGGCAGCGCTTTCAAGCAAAACTTATACCTGAATGATTTATCTGCATTGATGTGCAGAGCTCCAATAACTGGACTATATTACACAACTAGCACTCACTACAAGCAAAAAGGGGTGTTAGCTTCAGTGATAATGTGTGCACAAATTATTACCAAATAGACTTCCCCACGGTGGTGACGTACCCCCTCTGGGAAAACCTGACACTAGTGTAACGATAAAAACATAATATTCCTCGTGCTGCTTATCATAAATGGTGTACACATTTCATAAAACAGACAGATGTTTATATTCTGGGACTTCAAGATTGGATAATAAAATAATAGTAACTTCACAAGGGCATTGAACTGGTCACAGGATCATTCCTTACAACAGAAGGATCTTTAAAGATAAACTGTAGTGAAAATGATGTAATGAATAAAATTGCTTATTTTTTTACAATATTATTTATTATTTAGTCAGCGTTTGCTCATTCTAAAATCTTTTTAAATCCCTATTTACATTTGGAAAATGATCACAGGTGGCCACATCTTTAATCTTGTCAGGTGTATCTCGGAAGAATGTTTACTGGATGTTCTGAAGCCAGTACAAAATATTATACCGTGTCTTCCAGAATGCTCTGTGTATTGCTAAACAGCCTAGGCTACACCTCACTAGAAGAGTGGGTTACATACCAATATACAGCAATATATAGATACAGGAAGTGTCTGCTACTGAAACCAAGAAAATGACCGGAAAAGTGAATCATTTATTGCATTCTACTGTCACTACAGTGCCTCTTTAACTATTTTGACCAGAATTAGAGCTGGTTCACATTCAGCATTGCTCAGTGCTGTGATAAATCGTTCCCTATGGGATCATTCTGACTGCAGAGTTTTCGGTTTGCAGAAATCGCAAACGTGCTGCATGCAGCATGTTGGGGGTAATCAGGATGAGATTAGTGTTCACTTGAATTAGAATTGCAAATGTTAAATTTTGTGCCACACGATTCGTGATTTCCCAAATCTGGCAAGCTCAAGTAAAGAGCATTGCTACTTTTAAATACTCCTTAAGGGGGAACTTCAGCCTAAACAAACATACTGTCTTTAAGTTACATTAGTTATGTTAAATAAAATAGGTAATATAATCTCTTACCCACCCTGTTTTAAAAGAACAGGCAGATATTTGTGATTTCATGGGGGCAGCCATCTTTTTTCATGGGGGCAGCCATCTTTTTGGTTGAAAGGAGGTGACCGGGAGCATGAGACACAGTTCCAACTGTCCTGTGTACTGATCACCCCTCCCTGCTGCTCGCGCTAGGCTTCAAATCTCAAATTCAAAATAAAAAACTAATTTGAGCTAAAACAGCTGAACAAGAACAACATCAGAAATTCCGTCATGCTTTGCACAGAATCTGGGAAAATGCCCGGGCAGTTTTCTTCTGTGCAGCTAAAAATAAGGCTTGGGTAAGAAAAACAAAGTTCTGATGCTGTGAAACTGTTAAAGAAACACCAGGCCTTTTTCAATGCTGCTGAGTAGATTTTTAGTCTGGAGGTTCACTTTAAAGTGCTTTGATTAGACAATTTTTTATTCTTAGTTTAGTTAGATTCAAATATTATTGTTTTCATTCTGAATAGTTTGTATGCCGCTCGCTGCTGCATCCAGCATCCTTTCCAAGCCTCTTAATCCCATGTTGCTGAAGAATAAAGATTTTATATCCCACTTTTGTCAACAGTGGGAGTTATAACCAATTATTAATAACACAGCAGGAAAAAAAAGTTTGAATCTTTACTGGGAAGCAGCCAGTGCATTTCTTGAGGGAGCTGTTATTTCCTACTCAATATCTAAGCGGACAGAAAATACACAGTCAGTAATAAACAGTGAGGCAGTTGATTGTGCTGAATGATAAATGGGAAAATCTGCATGGACATCCAAAGATAAACAGCACCACACAACAGCAGAGAAATCAAACAACTTTATAAATGCTTCAGAACAACAGTGATGTTTAATATATAGAGCGGTCTTTCTTGGTAATATAAACTGGTAAAATCCTGTGAAAATAAGTGTCAGTTTCACAATGCTGGATAAATCTCTAAAAGTGCAAAAGAGGTGAAAGAGAGTGAAACAGGAAAAAAACAGGCAAAACAGGCAAGTGGATTTTTGATTTGTATTCCTCTTGGACGTATCGACTAGTGAATGGCCACCTTTAGTGTTTTCAGGGAGTGATTCAAAATGCATTCGATGGAGAAGGTTGCTCTTGAAGCCATGAAGCTCTTTTTTTTAAAGGGGAACTGAAGAGAGAGGTATATGGAGGCTGTCATGTTTATTTCCTTTTAATCAATACCAGTTACCTGGCGGCCCTGCTGGTCTATTTCTCTGCAGTAGTATCTGATTAAAACCAGAAACAAGTATGCAGCTAGTCTTGTCAGATCAGACTTATAAGTCTGAACCACTGAAACACCTGGTCTGCTGCATGCTTGTTCAGGGGCTATGGCTAATAGTATTAGAGGCAGAGGATCAGCAGGGCTGCCAGGCAACTGGTATTGTCTAAAAGGAAATAAACATGACAGCCTCCATATACCTCTCTCTTCAGTTCCCCTTTAAGGTCAAGATGGCTGTTTCCACAGCTTTTTTTTTTTTTTTTTTTTTTTTTTTCATTGTCAAAGTTTTTTTTTTTTTTTTTTATTGGAGAAGGAAATTAAATTCAGCATAAAGTACAAACATTCGCATATACAGGAATATAGTACAAAGAGCATGTACAACTTTATCCATTAATTATTATTATTATTATTATTCTATAGTGCCAGCATATTCCGCATTGCATTACAAAGCACAATACAATGACAAGGAGAACATAGGAACAACCAAAAAATGGACAGCAGAGTCTCAAGCAGCACAAGTATTGCAACAAAAACAGTAAACATTAGCAGGATGACATTAATGCACTTAGGCCTTAATTCATCAAGCATTAACGCATTTCGTAATGCAGAAAACAGCTGATTTTTCTGAGCCTTAAGGAAAGTGTCAATTTATCAAGGCTGTTACCGCATGGAAAGCTGAAATTACCGAGCAGTGAGGTAAATTATCGATCTGTGCAGTAAATACCTCAACACGTCAGTAAATGTCAATTCATCAAGATTACAGCATGTGGTAAAGGCAAGTAACCTACTTGACAATCACCCGCAGCTCTCCTTTGTTGGAAACCGTGTGGAATAGCCGTGACTCACACAAGCAGTGAGGGATGAGCTATGACTGACGATACTAACAGCTCCTGTCTCCTGCAAGTCCTGCTGGTCTGACATCGATAGGTTGCGAAGGCTTGTCGGCAGGGTCCAGCTTTTCTACCCCTAGGCAGCGAGCAGAGAGAACAGAACAAAAGTGGTTCCCCCTGCCTCCCTGCGGTAATTTACCTCACTGCTCAGTAATTTCAACTTTCCATGCGGTAACAGCCTTGATAAATTGACACTTTCCTTAAGGCTCAGAAAAAACAGCTGTTTTCTGCATTACCAAATGCGTTAATGCTTGATGTTTAACCTTTTAGGTTCCTGTTTGCAGATGCAGAGTAGCTAGTGGGGAAATCACCTAAGCATGGCATGTGATGTCTCCTGGAAGTTCATCTAAGCTGTGGCAATTAAATAAAATGTTAAAGTGGATCCGAGGTGAACTTTTACTCATTGCATAATTGTGTTCCTTTCCTATTGTTTATAGGACATTCCTCAGGCCAAATACTTTTTTGTTTTTGTTTTAATACTCTAATTCCCTATAAACTAAATAAACCACACCCACGGGTTTTCAGAGAGCCTTGGCAGTAGCAAGGGCTCATGGGAGCTCAGTCTGGGCAGGGGGAGGGGGAGGTGTTACTAGCCATTGATTTCAAAGGCAGAGGGGAGGAGGGGGGATTCGTTTTTTTCACAGTTTGAGTGCTGATGGTGCAGATAAGCTTGCCTCTGTGTAATGTTTACAAACAACATGCCTGCTGTCATTGTATCACATAAAGAAATAATAATTTTCAATTAAAGCTGTTTGCAGCTAGATTTGCTGTGTAAACTATCTAAACTTTAGATAAGATATATAGACAAGTTACTTGTTATAGTTCGTTTTTCATCTCGGATCCGCTTTAAGAAAGACTAATGGACAGATTCAGCGTGAGCAGAGGGAGTATAACAAACAAGTACATTCTAAAAGGATGTGGGGAAGCCTCTTACTATTGTAATGCCTATACTGCATGGAACAGCTTGTAACAACACAGAAACACTCCACACTGCTCTGCTAACAGGTTTTTTTGATATGAAGCATTAGTATTTCGGTAAATTATAGAACTTCTACCGCACCTGTGAAAATATTGGTGAATTGGAAAAAAAAATCTAAAATACCGATGGTGCTATTTTACTGACTTTTTTTTTATCAAGCAACCTTTGATGAATTAAAGCCCTTGTGTAGGACAGTATTACAATTTACCACAACAGAGGGAAACAAGTTCATAGAGTGAAGGGAAAAGCCCATGTAATATTATTGGGGGAAGGACACACGGTTCAAATTAAACAATAAGTGTTATAGATTAGCATTGTTGAGCCAGCAATCCCATATTTCTCAGGACGTCTTTCAGGACAGCACCCCCTCTTGAGACTTGTCTCTCCTCCCCACAACTGGACAGGAAGCTAAAAGATAAAAAATTTGCATAGCAGATATGCAGCAGCATAAATACCCCCCAGCTCACCTAAAGCCCTCAGTTGTTTTTCTGTCCCGGACGGAACGCGTGGAGATCCTCCGCAAGTGCCATCATTGTCAGGCGGCAGGGGCAGCGTTGTTACTGGCTGCAGTTGGAGCTGGTCAGGGGAGCTCGGGCAGTGTGGAGGAGGCTTCTCCCAACTTGGCAGCATCTATATACGCGCATGGGCGCGCAAAGGAAGTTCCGGCCATATACCGGAAGTGCGTCACGCGCTGCGTCCCGCGTGACCGGAAGTAGGAAGCGCCATCTGCAGGGGCAATTCGGCGCACCTGGATCGATCCTAGGCAATCAGGTAAATTACCCAACACTATTTAAATGTGTAGCAGTACATGTTCCCACTTTCTGGCAACATGGAGGACGCTGCAGGCCCTGCTCCGCTGCAATCTGCCGAGTCTGGCGCTGAACCCTCTCTGGTAAGCGGCACAGGGGTGCTCTAATACCGGGGGTATATATATATATATATATATATATATATATATATATATATATATTCATGGGTGTTGGGGTGGTGCTGTCTAAGAACTTCGCTCATTTAGGCCATATTCTGCTTTATTGCAGCCTAAAAAGCATAAATCAAGTTCCTAGCACCATACCATTCATCATCTGCATCTGCTTCTACATCTTCTTCTAAGGGGGAAATGTCCATTATGTAATGCAAAGATGTCCTCTTCCTCAAACCGGAAATTATGTCACCATTGCACTGATAAAATAGTGAAAAATGAATCTCCTGTGATATTTAAGGATCTAATGGGATGAATGAGATCAGAAATGACCACAGCTATTAAGGAAATCAAGGATTCCGCCATAGCATCATCATCATCCTCTACCCCGGGCCCTCTGGAAACGCAGCAAGTTGCACAGCCTGAGGATCCTATTCCTCCTCCAGGATCCCCTCCAGTTTCCTTAGTTCCCACAGCAGTTTCTAGGAAGAGAAGGGCTGAGGAATCAGTGGGATCTGAATTATCTGAGGGAGAGTTAGAAATTTCATCTTTTGAGGAAATTTCTGAGGATGAGGGGGGAGAAAGATCTGGCAAAAATCAAAAATTTGCTTTTTCACCTGATCTTATTAATGATCTATTATCTGCCATGCATAATACTATGGGCATCGAGACAGAGAAGAAATCTCTATCTCAGTTGGATCAAATGTATGAGAGCTTATCTGATCCTCATTCCTCGGTTATCCCGATTCATTCTTCCCTAAAAAATATGATAAGAAAGGAGTGGGATAACCCTGAGAAACGGGCCTTTTGGCCAAGGACCCTTAACAGGCGGTACCCTTTTTCCGCTGAGGATCAGAAATTCTGGGGTCCCTCTCCGAAACTTGATCCAGCTTTGTCTAGAGTTTCAAAAAAATACAGATTTACTCCTTGAGGACTTCGGGCACCTCAAGGACCCGATAGACAAAAAGACAGATAGGCCTCAATTCACTAAGCTTATCTCCTGTCTTTAATAACTCTTCTAGAGTTGTTACCATGGTGATAAGGCATGTAGTATTCAGGAAACATTTTACCTCAGGCAAACCTAAAGTTAACTCTTCTGTCTTTAAGTTAACTCTTCAATCCTTAAAATAACTCCAGAGTTAAAGACAGGCTGTTTATTAACTGCACGTGAAAATAACTACAGAGGAGGTAAATTAACTACAGATGAGGTAAAATAACTACAGAGCAGGTAACTTAACTACAGAGGAGGTAACTTAAGGAATGAAGAGATAAGATAACTCTCTCTTATGTGGAGGTAAGTTTTCTCTTGCCTTATTATCTCCAGCATGATCTTAGTGAATTGAGGCCATAATCTTCTAAGGAGAGCGTGGGAGTCCTCCTCACTTACGTTCAAACCGGCAGTGGCTTCTACGGCTGTAGGTAGATCCCTTAGAACCTGGTTAATGGAGACTCAACATAAAATCGCCACAGGAGTACCTAGAGAGGAAATCTTAAAGGATTTTCCTAACCTGTTTAATGCCACTAATTATATGACTGATGCAGCAGACGACACAGTGAAACTTACTGCCAGGACTACTGCATTTTTCAATTCGGCTTGACGTGGAGTGCGGATCAAAACATGGAAGGGAGACAATTCCTCCAAAGCCAAACTATGTGGAATTCCTTGTGAGGGAGAATTGTTGCTCGGGTCTAAGCTAGACGAGACATTAGAGAACTGCTGACGTCAAGAAGAACTTTCCTGTTAGGAGAGTTTTTCCGTCTAAATGGTTCCTTTCGTTCCAACACAAAGCCAGAGTCTGATAATAAGTCCACTACCAAGAAAAGATGGGCCCCCTATAAAGTACAAAAGGGTAAACCAAACTTTACCACTCATTCTTCTACCCAGGCTAATAAGCAATGACTCCAGCATCCCAGTGGGGGGAAGGATTACCCACTTTTACGAGAGATGGCAGGAAACATTTCAAAAGTATTCCTGGTAAAAAAGCCTCAGGGAGAGTTTCGATTTATCCTGAATCTAAAGGAATTAAACAAGTCAATAAAATACAGAAGATTTCGAATGGACAATATTTACTCTGTGATAACTCTCTTACAGAAAGATTGTTTCCTAGCATCTCTGGACTTAAATGATGCATACCTGCATGTTCCAATTCATCTAAACTCACAACAATTTCTCAGATTCGCAGTGCACCTAGAGGGAAAGGTAAGACACTTCCAGTTTAATGCTCTACCTTTCGGCATCTCTTCTGCTCCCTGGCTCTTCACAAAGATTCTGTCAGAAGTATTAGCAGTTATCAGGGGCAGGTCCATATCTGTTCTTAGTTATCTGGATGATTTATTGATTTGGGGACAGTCTAGAGACTCAGTGTTATTACAGCTAGAATCTACTATGGCCTTATTGCAGTCACTAGGATGGCTTATTAACTGGTCTAAATCATCCCTAATTCCTTCCCAGCTCATGGAATTTTTAGGATTCAATATTTCCACTACTAGTGAAAAGCTTTTATTACCAGACAGAAAGGTTTCTGCAATACTTAATGCTCTTTCTTCTTTCCAGCAGGCCCACTACATCTCCCTCAGAAAAGCAATGGCGGTTCTGGGACTCCTAACTTCTGCCTTTCCGGCCATTCAGTGGGGTCAATTCCATGCCAGGACTTTGCAAATTTGGATCCTGACCGAATGGAACAGGGATCTAAAATTTCTAGACAAGAAAGTATTCATTCCTTACAATGTAAAGGTCTCACTCATGTGGTGGAAAGATCTCACACATCTATCAGAAGGTCGGCTGTGGCATTATCCATCTCAGTCAGTGATAACAACGGACGCCAGTCTGTGGGGTTGGGGAGCACACATGGATGGTCGTCCATCAAACAGCAGGGAACTTCAGGCTGTATGGTTGGCTCTACAAAACTTCAGTCAAGACATAAAGCGGTGTCACGTGCTGATAAGAACAGACAACAGCAGCGTGGTAGCTTACCTAAATCGTCAGTCAGGGACAAGGAATTCATTACTGTGGTCCCAAACCAGACAAATTCTGAATTGGGCAGAAAGGAATCTAATGTCCATAAAGGCCCGACATCTAAAGGGTACAGCCAACCAGTTGGCGGACTTCTTAAGCAGGTCTCCTCTGAAGCAGGACGAGTGGTCCCTAAATCCGGCAGTATTTCAGGAAATCAGGGATCGATGGGGGTCCCCGGAAGTGGACCTATTTGCCAACAAGGACAATACCAAGTGTCAAAAGTTCTGCTCACTACGTCCCCTAGACAAACCTTGGGCAGTGGATGCTTTTTCAATAAATTGGGGAACACAGCTGATGTACAGCTTTCCCCCAATATCACTCCTTCCACAGGTTCTGAACAAAATTGTACAGGATCAAGCTCACATGATCCTGATAGCCCCTTGTTGGCCGAAGAGGCAGTGGTTCACGTTGTTACAGAAATTGACAGTATGTCAGCCAATTACTCTTCCGAATCGACAGGACCTACTACAGCAGGGCATAGCCTTTCACCCAAACCTTCAACTTCTTCACCTTACAGCATGGAAGCTGAGTGGAGAATCTTAAAGGCAAGAGGATTCTCGGATAAGTTATCCGAAACCCTAATACAATGTCGTAAAAAAGTAACTAGGAATATTTATAATAAGACATGGACAGTATATTTAAATTGGTGTAAAGAGAAATCTTTAGATCTATCTTTATCTACGTCAGTGCTTGAATTTCTTCAACAGGGATTACAAAAAGGATTGAGTGTCAGTACCTTGAAGGTTCAGACATCTGCAATCAGTGTCTTCCTGGAAAGGAAACTGGCAGCAGAGGAATACTTTATCAAATTTTTTTCAAGCTTTGAAAAGAATTCGGCCAGTAGTTCGCTCTCGAATTCCCTCATGGAACTTAAATACTGTTCTCCAGGCTATGTGTGAACCACCATTCGAACCCCTAAAAGAGATATCCGATAAATTTCTTTCTTTAAAAACCGCCTTTTGTTGGCCATTACATCAGCCAGGAGAATTGGAGAACTTCAGGCTTTATCGATTCAAGAACCATACTGTATTATTTCAGACGATCGAATTACACTGAAATTAGACAGCGCATTTCTCCCTAAGGTGGTATCTAAATTCCACAGGTCTCAGGAGATATTTCTACCTTCTTTTTGTGCTAATCCGACCAATGAGAAGGAAAAACGTCTACACTGTCTGGATGTGAGAAGATGTATAATTCATTACCTTGAAAGAACTAAGGAGTGGAGAAAATCTGATTCAATGTTGATATTATTTGGGGGAATATCTAGAGGGAAACAGGCCTCCAAAGCTACATTGGCCAGATGGATTAAAGAAGCTATTACTACTTCTTACAGATCTCAGGGTAAAATACTTACTACTTCAATCAAGGCTCATTCAACAAGAGGTGTATCCACATCCTGGGCAGAGAAGGCTGGTGCATCCATCGAACAGATTTGCAGGGCGGCCACTTGGTCCAGTCAAAATACTTTTGTCAGGCACTACAGGCTTAATGTCTTATCCAGTGCAGACTTAAGTTTTGGCAGAAGGGTTCTACATGCAGTCGTCTTACCCTAAGATTTCATCTTGTCTATCTCTCAAGAGGGGGTGCTGTCCTGAAAGACGTCCTGGGAAAGACCACATTTACTTACGGTAAAGTCTTTTCCAGTAGTCTGAAGGACAGCACCCCTGCGACCCACCCAGTGTGGGAAGTATTAAGGTAAATATACAGATTGGGGTTGTTTTTGTTTTTTTATGGGCATACGTCCTTATAATCTTTTTAATAACTGAGGGCTCTAGGTGAGCTGGGGGGTATTTATGCTGCCGCATATCTGCTATGCAATTTTTTTATCTTTTAGCTTCCTGTCCAGTTGTGGGGAGGAGAGACAAGTCTCAAGAGGGGGTGCTGTCCTCCAGACTACTGGAAAAGACTTTACCGTAAGTAAATGTGGTCTTTTGTTCAATTTAGTGGGCCAACCCCTATGATGGTAAACAAGTTTATTAAAAGGGAGTGAATTTTTAATCCTAGATTAATTCCAATCTGTTATAATGGGACAAATCGAGGACATCCATCAGAAGGCAATATTTTGCTTGCCTCCACAACTCTTTATTGCAAGGTGTACCTTAAAGGACAACAGAAGTGAAAAGAATATGGAGGCTGCCATATTTATTTCCTTTTAAGCAATACTGGTTGCCTGGCAGCCCTGTTGATTTATTTGGCTGCAGTAGTGTCTGAATAACACCAGAAACAAGCATGCAGATAATCTTGTCAGATCTGACAATAATGTCATAAAACGCCTGATCTGCTGCTTGCTTGTTCAGGGTCTATGGCCTTGTCAGAATTCTAGCAGTTTATTTATGCAGGAAAAGCTGTATGTGTATATTTTAAGTTTTAATGTTCTGTGCAAAATTTCATTGTAAACTGTAAAGTTGGGGTACTTCTTTAATATATTGCTCTGAGACATCTCAGCATATTCCAGGCTGTGAAGCTTATAAGATTACTCTACTTACAAGAAGCGAAAACATTTTTGTTTATTATACAAAGCATCTTTCAAATGTCAAGGTTATAGATAAGCGTACTGTGTGAAGACTGGAAACAATTTTAAAGTCGCATTACTGCAGCAATCATATATATATATATATATATATATATATATATATATATATATATATATATATGTAAATATATGATTGCTGCAGTAATGTAACTTTAAACATACAGGGCTTCTAATATACTTATGTATATAACATTTTCTAAATTATTACATATAAATATTATTAATCTAAATATTAATAATCAATACAGTCCTTCCAAAGAAAGAAAATTATTGTTAAACCCTATATAATATAATTTAATACTTTGAAATACATTTAAATTCTGGATTCTGCAGTGAAAGTTTCAAAACACATTAGCTGTGTTCCACAAAGTTGTTTTGACTATGAGTGTCCTTTGGAATGTCAACAACTTTACAAGGTTTTTTTTTTTATTGTCCCGTATTTAGGACAATTATGCCACCTGGCGGTTTTATAGTCTTATAAAATTAATATTAATAATACAGCTTGATATTTACATGATGAAATGCTGACATCTGCGGGGTGAAAGTATTATATTTATTTCTTCATCAGAAGGACAAATATATAGAACATGATTTTATATTATTGAACATGATTTTATATTATTAAGTTTTAATATGCAATTACCGTATATGTTATATGATTAATTGTTTTGAGAAGAATTATATAATAAGCTTTATATTTAAATAAGTAAATTAGAAGCCCTGTATGTTTCAATAAGCCTTAAATTGCTGAAGACTCTCACGGGTCTGTGTTATGGCCCATACTCACGAGGGACTTTTGTCGCCGCAACACGCGGCGCGCGCGTGTTGCGGCGACAGGTCGCCCGTGAGTATGGGCCGTCGCACGCGCACCCCGAACTGTCGCCCGTCGCTCATGTCGCCATGCGATTGAAAGTTTCAATCGCATGGCGACAGTCGCCGCCGCACCTCCCCCGCAACTGTCGCTAGTCCGCGTGAGTACGCGGACTAGCGACAGCAACCTCCATTGTGGTAAATGGAGCTTCCGGCGGGGGGAGGAGGAACGTCGGCGACAGCTTCCGTCTCGCCGCTGGTCCCTCTTCCGCGTGTGTACGCGGAGGGACCTGGCGAGGAGCTGTCGCCGGCCTGTCGCCCACACGCTCACGTGTGCTGGCGACAGGCAACATTTGCAGCCCGTGAGTACGGGCCATTAGTG
The DNA here is from genome assembly GCF_040937935.1 of Hyperolius riggenbachi. Taxonomy (NCBI): domain Eukaryota; kingdom Metazoa; phylum Chordata; class Amphibia; order Anura; family Hyperoliidae; genus Hyperolius; species Hyperolius riggenbachi. The sequence continues at coordinate 106,982,211 of NC_090655.1, forward strand.
TCAACCTGACCAATCTTATGTCTGGGAAAGGATAGACACATTCCAAACTAATTAGCAGAAGGACACATTATCAGAAATGCGTCATAAATGACATTGTTTAATGCCTGAAAATCCAAATGTCTGGGTCAAATAAGTCAACCAGCAGACAAGATGGCTGGTGACGTCCATTTTTAATTAACTGCGTCAGAAATGACCTAATCAGAATTTGTAAACACTCCAAATGACGTTAATTTTCACATGACAAGGTAATTAACCTCCCTGGCGGTTTAATTATTTTGCCAGGGAGGCTGCAATGTGGTTTTTTTTGAATAAAAAAAAAAATATTTCATGCAGCCAACTGAAAGTTGGCTGCATGAAAGCTTACTAGAGGGCGCTCCGGAAGCGTACTTTCGATCGCCTCCGGCAATCGAAAGTAACAAGATAGGCCGCAATGAGCGGCCTATCTTGTTTCGCTTTCCTCGTCGCCATGGCGACGAGCGGAGTGACGTCATGGACGTCAGTCGACGTCCTGACGTCAGAGCCGCCCGATCCAGCCCCTAGCGCCGGCCGGAACTGTTTGTTCCGGCTGCGCTGGGCTCGGGCGGCTGGGGGGACCCTCTTTCGCCGCTGCACGCGGCGGATCGCCGCGGAGCGGCGGCGATCGGGCAGCTCACGCGGCTGGCAAAGTGCCGGCTGCGTGTGCTGCTTTTTACAGAATGTAAATCGGCCCAGCAGGGCCTGAGCGGCGACCTCCGGCGGCATACCCCGAGCTCAGCTCGGGATTACCGCCAAGGAGGTTAAGGACTTTATAAATGTCAGCTATTTACAGTATTCAAAACAAAGATAGCGAGCTACGCATGGAGGTTTCAGCCAATCAGAACCTGGGATTTGGGGAAAGTCCAGATTAAGCAGCCATATTGCATCCAATCACTATAAAAGTAGGAGCTGAAAGCTCATAGTTTGCACAAGCCTACCAATCTCCTGAGAAGAGACACAAGTCAGAAGCTACCTTCCCACACGTGGTTCTAGATGCTGAAGAGATGACAGAGAAGGGGTAATATGCTTAATATTCTGGTGATTTACATTAATTTTTCAGCATTAAGTTCTGTTAAGATGTTAGCAAGAAGTTTTTTTAGAAGCTATTTTTTATGCTATTTCTTTAAGAAGATTACTACAAGTTTTGCACAGCTACTAGATACACAGCTATTGAATACAGATGAGACTACTTTTGATCTTATTCTACATAACACAACTGTTATATTCTTTTTTGAATGTGCTTAGAAGATTGATGATCGCTTGGCTATAAAGGCCATGATGAGATGGAATACTGTTAGAAGGAAACATTACTTGGAACTGTTCATATTTTGTATATATGCTGTATGATAAGAAAATATTTTTTTTTATATAAAATCATATACTGAGTGCTCTGATTCATTTCAAGGTACACCGTCAATCTATAATTACTGTTATGGAGGGTTCAGACCCCGCTATGCCAGATTTATATGATAGCATCGCTTTAAAGGATGGTCCTTTACTGAGTTGGCAATCATGAAAAAGGCAAGAACCGCTCAGGTTTTTAACAACTTATGGTATTAGAGGCAGATAATCAGCAGAATAGCCAGGCAACTGGTGGTGTTAAAAGGAAATAAATATGGAAGCCTCCATATTCTTGTCGTTACAGTTGTATTTTAAGGATACATACAGCATTTAACATAGGGATATCGAAGTGGTGGGGGTGGTAGCACTTAAGAAGCATTTGCTGCAAGGTTTAGGCACAGGAGACTGGGGAGGTTTGTGTAAGAAAAATGAGGAAAGTTTAGTTTATGTGCGGTAGCTAAGCATGCTAAGTAGGTATTAAAGCTATTTTATTGTGATAAACAAAGCTGCAGCCCTGTTTCTCACAATAAAAGAGCCTTAAAGAGAAACTGTGACCAAGAATTGAACTTCATCCCAATCAGTAGCTGATACCCCCTTTCCCACGAGACATCTATTTATTTTCTCAAACGTATCATCAGGGGGCTCTGTATGGCTGATATTGTGGTGAAACTCCTCCTACAGTGTAATGTCAGGAGGATGGTCCTGACCATTTCCTGTCTGTGAACCTCATTGCATTGTGAGAAATAATAGCTGTTTTCTGCTGGGTCCAACTGCCAAAAAAGCAAGCAGCATCTCCTTCTACTGACATCACCTTCCAGTAGTAAAAATGTCACCATGTGGTAAATGTCCGAATGTAAATCAGAGAGAGAAAAGATTTTACAATGGGAAAACAATGACTAAATCATTTATACATAATTTATTGTAAAAATGAAGCACTTTTTTATTACATTATTTTCACTGGAGTTCCTCTTTAACCACTTAAGTCTATCTGGATGGATACATCCGTCCAGATAGCCTGCTCTGGTGCAGCTGAGCCGGGCTAGTTCTCATTCATTGATCTATGTCTCCGTATGAAAAGCCGCAATTTTTCTAAGTGTCACATCATCCCTTCAGTTCCTGTAAGCAAGAGCTCTTGCTTACAGGATGAAAAACGAAAAAAATGACTGTGGCCAAATAGTAAAACTACATCTACATACATTTTTTTTTTTAAATATACACAATCAATTACCTTTAAAATTATCTGTTTACATCCCCACTCCAAAAAAAACCCAAATAAAATTTTTTGATTAAAAATAAATAAATAAAAACATAAACTAAAAAATTAAAAATGTAAAAAAAAAAAAACATAAATAGTTGCCTTAGGGTCTGAACTTTTTTTTAATATGCATGTCAAGAGAGTATATTACTATATTTTTTTTAAATGATAGGCTTGTAAATAGTGATGGACGCAAATTGAAAAAATGCACCTTTATTTCCAAATAAAATATTGACGCCATACATTATTATAGGGACATAATTTAAATGGTGTAATAACCGGGACAGATGGGCAAATAAAATATGTGGGTTTTAATCATAGTAGCATGTATTATTATTTAAGGCTATAATTGCTGAAAGCTGAGAAATTAATGCATCTTTTCCTTTTTTTTCTTCTTAATATTCCCGTTAAAATGCATTTCGACAAAAATAATTCTTAGCAAAAGGTACCACCCAAAGAAAGCCTAATTGAAGGTGGAAAAAAGTAACATGTGAGCACAGCAAAGATCAGATTGCAGGAGTTTACTGAGCTGTCCTCAGCCAATCAGTGAGGAGCAGGAATGTGGGAGGGGTGATGACAAGCTTCCTTCTCGTCGCCAACAGAGATAAGATTTATTACAGCAAAAACGTTTCTGAATAGATTGGAGTGCTTGAAGTGCAGGGTAAGGCTACAGGCTGCATAATAAACACAGAGCAGTGGGAAAATGGAATTTGGTTTTGGGGCTGACAATTCCTCTTCAAAGGGAATCTGAAGTGAAAATAAACTTATTATATAAAGAATTGTATGTGTAGTACAGCTAGAAAGTTTGGAAGAGGTGTAGGGAAATGACAAAACAGCCAACTATCCCAATAATCAAATACTTAACATTTAGAGTGGAGATTTATACTATTGCTAGTGACCTTAGCCCGTTTAAAAACGGGCTAGGTCTGTCAGTAATCCGCCGTGCGTGCCCACGACCGCCCCTTCTGGCCCCGTCCTCCTCCGGCTCTCGGCAGTGTCTCTGCATCTTGTCCCTGCTCATGCGCAGTGCTAAAAAGACAGACGCAGGGACACTTGCCTATTATTAGGTAGGATAAATACCTTCCATTCTATTTCTGTCTCAGTAGCTTGGATATAGAAACAATGCTAGCAATGTGTAAGCCCTCGGTCATTTTCACTTTATGCATCCGAGCAATGTTCACCTCCCATTCATTAGCATATAACTTTATCACTACTTATCACAATGAACTGATCTATATCTTGTTTTTTCCGCCACCAATTAGGCTTTCTTTGGGTGGTACATTTTGCTAAGAGCTACCTTACTGTAAATGCATTTTAACAGTAAGAATAAGAAAAAAAATGAAAAAATTCATTATTTCTCAGTTTTCGGCCATTATAGTTTTAAAATAATGCCTCCATAATTAAAACCCACTTATTGTATTTGCCCATTTGACCCGGTTATTTCACCGTTTAAATTATGTCCCGATCACAATATAGGCGACAATATTTTATTTGGAAATAAAAGAGCATTTTTTCCGTTTTGCATCCATCACTATTTCCAAGCTTATTAAAAAAAAAATTTGAAATATTTCATCTGTACATAGATATTTAAAAAGATTAGACCCTTAGGTAAATATTTGTGGGGGTTTTTTTTATTATTAAACATTTTATGTGGGTATTTTTGGGAGGGTGGGATGTAAATAGTATTTGTTTGGGGTAAATATGTGTATTTTAATTATTTTTTTTACATTTAGATGTAGTTTTACTTTTTGGCCACAAGATGGCAAGTTGAGTTTTTTTACATGACGTCATTTTAAGCGTACAATGTACGCTAAGGCTAGGTCCACACTAGGCACGGTTGCAGGATGGACGCTGCAGTCCGGGATCAGGGGAAGTACCACCAGACCGCAAACTGATCAGTTTTCAAAAAAAGTGCATCAGTTTTGCATCAGTTTCCATTCAGTTTTTTTTACCCCAAAAAACGGACAGAAAATGTCTCTATCATTAGGAAGGTAGTGGGAGGATTTTTTGGGCCAATAATAAAGTTCAAGCTATCCATTTTTTTCATCCGTTTTTGGCGCTATTTTGCCTGTGGAGATGGAGTTGCGTTTTCCCATTGCTTTTCACTACCCATCCGTGTATCCGTGGACTGTGAAAATGCAGCAATTCCGGACCTTCCGTTCAGGTTTTGAAAACTAGTCCCTGTAAACGCAGACGGATCCGTTTTTTTCTTAGGTGAGGACGGCTGCTATTTTTAACATTAGTATCCGGGACTCCGTTTTTCATCAGGGCTGAAAAACGCAGCCACGGATACGTTTCTGGACCTAGTGTGGCTAGCCCTTAGAGGGACATAGGAGGCAGAAAAAGTGAAGCTTCCGAGAGTATCTGTTGCTTTTTCTGCAGGGGAGAGGAATCAGTGATTGGGCACCATGGACCGATTCATTGATTCCTGGGCTAATGATCCGCGCCCGGGAGCGCACATGTCCTCCTTGACGTAGAACCACGTCAAGGAGGACAAAGTGGTTAAATTAGAGATAGATTGAAGTGTTGTAGTGATTAGTGTACACAGGGGTACTGTGGGCTCATCACATATCCTGATATTGAGATTTCATCTTCATCGGTCAAACCTGTCTTTCTCCTTACGGGAACTTCCTTTGTCTTTCAGGCTATGGGATATAGAGTGTGGAGCGTGTTTGCGGGTACTAGAGGGACATGAAGAGTTGGTTCGATGTATCCGTTTTGACAACAAAAGAATAGTCAGTGGAGCCTATGATGGGTAAGTTCATGTAACAATTCCTTATTCTTCATAATGGCTGGAACTGCGCAATCACATGACCATTTACTTAGCCTTGAGCTGTAAAAGTCTTGAGGAATTAAGTTGTTATAGGACTTGAATGGAGTCTGCACTTCCATCACTCTCTGCTTTCAGAGTTCAATTCAGAGTTTGTCCACTTTCCGGGATTCCTCACATTCCATAAAAAGGAGACCTGCATCAAACTTCTACATGGCACATAATCTTTTTGGAGAGAGATACTAGACTTTTAAAGGGAATTTGACTCTTTCCCACACATAGGGGTGTATGCAATAAACTGCGTAAAATCTCACACACAATGAGTAGAGCATAATGCATTGCATTCAGCTCTACCCATCGTGCGGTAAAACTTTTCGTACATAATTCGGCTTAACGCAATTTATTGGATACACCCCATAATGAGGTACATTAAATGTTTGTTTTGAAACAAAATATATTTTACTTTTCCTGCTCAAACGCCTGCCAATATTAACGCTTTTGCTCCCTTAAATTCATGTACGCAGCAATTGTTAGAGGATATCCATTAAAATAGGCACTGCAAAACTGGTCCCTACTCTGTGCCAGTCAGTACTGCAAGCAAACATTTCATGAATCAAATTATAATTGGGACCATTTGGGGTCTCTAAACGTTTTATAAAGAGAATTCACACAAAATGTTTCACACATTGCATGTGAGCAGCAAACTCTTTCAAGCATGGGCTAAATTGGCACAGACATAAGAGATAAACCGTTCTGAAGATGCAAACAGACCTTTGAATTATGTCGGGGATCAGGAGCGGATCTCCTTGGCAGACATTATTGGGCCGGCCATTACAGACGCATATCCGCTATGTAGCTAACAACGCATTCTGTTGCTATGCGGGAAGGGGGGAGGGGACGTACGCATGACATCACATGGCAGGTGGGGATGCAATGTGAACAATGAAGTTCTGGGCAGATCGCTCGCTGGTTGGAGGCCGGGGTTTGCTGTACACACTTGACGAACGGCTTTTAATCACAATGCTATTTAATCGATTGTGGTGGTTTCCAGTTAATTTTGACAGATACCTTTTACATTGGACATTTGTGTTCCCATTTAGCTTAGCATTTGCTGCAGTGTTTGGAACCTGGAAGAAAATCCATTTTTCTGAACTGTAATTGCACTCCTCGCTTGTCCAAGCTGGACCTTTCCAACACTCCAAAATTCAAACCAGACCTGTGAAAGAAAAATGTAGATCAAGCCAAACTATCCATGAAATGACTCCTGCAAGGTCCGAAAATGTAGAAATAATCCAACATTAAAGGGAAGGTTCAGGGAGGGCTGTAAAAAAATAAGAATCAATATCCACTTACCTGGGGCTTCCTCCAGCCCGTGGCAGGCACGAGGTGCCCTCGCCGCCGCTACGCAGGCTCCCGGTGGCCGACCCGACCTGGCCAGGCCGGCTGCCAGGTCGGGCTCTTCTGATGACGTCAGCGCGCCCGCGTGGGACGCAGAAGTGCCAGGCCTTGGAGCGCAGAAGAGCCCGACCTGGCAGCCGGCCTGGCCAGGTCGGGTCGGCCACCGGAGACCACCGGGAGCCTGCGGAGCAGCGGCGAGGGCACCTCCTGCCTGCCACGGGCTGGAGGAAGCCCCAGGTAAGTGGATATTGATTTTTATTTTTTTACAGCCCTCCCTGAACCTTCCCTTTATGGACCCTATTGCGATGTGAACAGCCATATTGTTTTTTCTTCTCGCACTTGAGCTGAAATCTTCCTCCGGGTTGAGGCCTAAATCACGTTCATGTATACAAGGTTGGCCTACTTAATTGCTTGGGCAGTCATCTAATGGAGTCTGTAGACTATATATATATATATATATATATATATATATATATATATATATATATATATATATATATATATATATATATATATATATATATATATATATATATATATATATATATATATATATATATATATATATATATATATATATATGGTGTGAAAAACTATTTGCCCCCTTCCTGATTTCTTATTCTTTTGCATGTTTGTCACACTTAAATGTTTCTGCTCATCAAAAACCGTTAACTATTAGTCAAAGATAACATAATTGAACACAAAATGCAGTTTTAAATGATAGTTTTTATTATTTAGTGAGAAAAACAACTCCAAATCTACATGGCCCTGTGTGAAAAAGTGATTGCCCCCCTTGTTAAAAAATAACTGTGGTTTATCACACCTGAGTTCAATTTCTGTAGTCACCCCCAGGCCTGATTACTGCCACACCTATTCTAATGAAGAAATCGCTTAAATAGGAGCTATCTGACACAGAGACGTAGACCAAAAGCACCTCAAAAGCTAGACATCATACCAAGATCCAAAGAAATTCAGGAACAAATGAGAACAAAGTACTGTAATTGAGATCTATCAGTCTGGTAAAGGTTATAAAGCCATTTCTAAAGCTTTGGGACTCCAGCGAACCACAGTGAGAGACATTATCCACAAATGGCAATAACATGGAACAGTGATGAACCTTCCCAGGAGTGGCTGACCGACCAAAATTACCCCAAGAGTGCAGAGAAAACTCATCCGAGAGGCCACAAAAGACCCCAGGACAACATCTAAAGAACTGCAGGCCTCACTTGCCTCAATTAAGGTAATTGTTCATGACTCCACCATAAGAAAGAGACTGGGCAAAAACGGTCTGCATGTCAGATATCCAAGGCGCAAACCACTTTTAAGCAAAAAGAACATTAACCACCCTGGCGTTCTATTAAGATCGCCAGGGCAGCTGCGGGAGGGTTTTTTTTTAATAAAAAAAAAACGATTTCATGCAGCCAACTGAAAGTTGGCTGCATGAAAGCCCACTAGAGGGCGCTCCTAACCAATATTTCTGATCGCCTCCGGCGATCCGCAGTAACAAGGAAGGCCGCAATGAGCGGCCTTCCTTGTTTCGTTTTGCTCGTCGCCATGGCGACGAGCGGAGTGACGTCATGGACGTCAGCCGACGTCCTGACGTCAGCCGCCTCCGATCCAGCCCTCAGCGCTGGCCGGAACTGTTTGTTCCGGCTGCGCAGGGCTCGGGCGGCTGGGGGGACCCTCTTTCGCCGCTGCACGCGGCGAATCGCCGCTGCACGCGGCGAATCGCCGCGCTGCGGCGGCGATCAGGCAGCACACGCGGCTGGCAAAGTGCCGGCTGCGTGTGCTGCTTTTTGCTGCGAGCAAATCGGCCCAGCAGGGCCTGAGCGGCAGCCACCGGCGGTGATGGACGAGCTGAGCTCGTCCATACCGCTAAGGTGGTTAAGGCTCGTCTCAATTTTGCTAAAAAAAAATCTCGATTGGCAAGACTTTTGGGAAAATACCTTGTGGACCGACGAGACAAAAGTTAAACTTTTTGGAAGGTGCGTGTCCGGTTACATCTGGCGTAGAAGTAACACAGCATTTCAGCAAAAGAACATCATACCAACAGTAAAATATGGTGGTGGTAGTGTGATGGTCTGGGGTTGTTTTGCTGCTTCAGGACCTGGAAGGCTTGCTGTGATAGATGGAACCATGAATTCTACTGTCTACCAAAAAATCCTGAAGGAGAATGTCCTGTTTGTCAACTCAAGCTGAAGCGATCTTGGGTGCTGCAGCAGGACAATGACCCAAAACACACCAGCAAATCCACCTCTGAATGGCTGAAGAAAAACAAAATGAAGACTTTGGAGTGGCCTAGTCAAAGTCCTGACCTGAATCCTATTGAGATGGTGTGGCATGACCTTAAAAAGGCGGTTCATGCTAGAAAACCCTGAAATAAAGCTGAATTACAACAATTCTGCAAAGATGAGTGGGCCAAAATTCCTCCAGAGCGCTGTAAAAGACTCGTTGCAAGTTATCACAAACGCTTGATTGCAGTTATTGCTGCTAAGGGTGGTCCAACCAGTTATTAGGTTCAGGGGGCAATTTCTTTTTCACACAGGGCCATGTAGGTTTTGAGTTATTTTTCTCACTAAATAATAAAAACCATCATTTAAAACTGCATTGTGTGTTCAATTATGTTATCTTTGACTAATAGTTAATGGTTTTTGATGAGCAGAAACATTTAAGTGTGACAAACATGCAAAAGAATAAGAAATCAGGAAGGGGGCAAATAGTTTTTCACACCATTGTGTGTGTATATATATGTGTGTGTATATATATGTGTGTGTATATATATATATATATATATATATATATATATATATATATATAGGTGTGTATGTATATATATATATATTTATTTACTCCTAAAAAAGGGTTTCCTTTTTCCAGAAATAACACAGCTGGCATTTGGACTTGGACTGAAATGGTAAGGTTAGGGAGTGTGGTCCATGAACCCTCTAGTTTTGTGTCTTGTAATCTTTGTGGTAGCTCAGTTTATCACTGCTGAGGACAGGTTCACTTTAAGGCTGCTAATACTAAACACTTCTGCCTCATTAAGTGCACTGAATATTCAGCGGTTTTGTCTTGAGGAAAATCAGCTTCTGACTACAGCCATTAATTATAAGCAATGTATCTTCCTCTCCCCTGTCACACAGAGTTGAAAACCCCTCGTGGAACCCTACGAGCAGTTTAAGCTTAGCAGATAATCTTCATGACAAATTACCCTGAGCGCATAAAGCGCTGACAGAAAAACAGCCTGTCTGCCTATACCCTCCCTTAAAGTGGATCTCCACTTCAGAAAAAATATTACACATTTTTTTTTATTTCTGGCAGAGTAAAAACATAAAAAAAGGTTTGCTCAAACTTTTGTAAACATTTTTTTAAAGCTCCCCCTGTTGGGTTGACTGGCAAGCTTTATAAGATCTAGAAAGGCTCTATCTTGCTGCAGTTTAGGATCCTTGAGGCAACTCCCTTGGAGAGCAATAAAGACTCTGCATATGAGTAGGAGATTCCCTACCTACGTAGTGGTGGAGGAGTATTCTGTTCTGAGCATCACAAGTGGACTTAACATGCTATTACAGTCTTCTAATGCTTATAGTACTGCAAAAGGAAGCATACTTGTTCACAGGATTAACAAAATTATGTTAGCATTAGGGCTAGGTCTAGATGGCAGGGATCAAATCTGTTATAAGGAATATACCGAAACATGTCTGCTTTTACTAGTCTTTACATTTTTGCTTGTGGTTTGGTAGAACCAATCTGTTTTGATTGTTTAGAAATGTGCATAGATTTCGAACATATTTAATCTAAAGTAGTCCAGTCATTTTTTTTAAGTGGCAGATCAACTTAAAATGATCTGGGGCATCAAGACCTGTATAAGTACCATTCTAAGTAAAATCATGTCTTGCAGCATCTGCTTGCTCTTCCTAGGAGTATTGATGAGGTTGTTAGGCCTTTATAGGCGTATGCTTAGAGAACATTTGTGATACTTAGAAGATAATGTTTTTTTTAAAGGGTGTCTGAAGTGAAGAACCTGTTCATGTGCGGTCCCAACCCTCTTCGAACTAGGCAGTGGTTTTGGATTATTTTTCACACTGTAAGGGTTAAGTATTCAGGTACAGAAATAATTTTCTCTACAGTCCAGCTGCAGTTCAATGGTAGCACTGTCATTGATAACAAATTAAAGTTGGCCATAGACATGACTATTTGAAACCTTTAGCCAGCCTACCAGCTGTAGACTAGCCCTTGAACCTAGAATATCAGTGTCTGCTAAGTTAGGTCTTACCGACTCTGTTTCTGCAAAAATAACTTGGAGAACCTGACAAGAGAGGGATATGCTATATTTATTTATTTTCCTTCAAACAATACCAGTTGCTAGGCAGTCCTGCTGATCCTCTGCCTCTAATACTTTGACATAGATCCTGTCCAAGCATGCAGATCAGATGTTTCTAACAAATATGAGAGGAGTAGTCGCATGCTTTTTCCAGGTGTGTGATTCCGACACTACTGCAGCCAAAGATCAGCAGGACTGCCAGGTAACTGGTATTGTTTAAAATGAAATAAATATGGTACCCTCAATATACAGTACCTCTCACTTTAGGTTCCTTTTAAGATTAAAGCCAATGGGAACCCATTTTTAAATAAAAAAAAGTCAGATATTTACCTAAGGAGAAGGAGGCTCTTAGTCCCATAGAGCATTCCCTCTCCTGTCCCAATGCCCGCTGTTGTCCTGGCTCCCCCGTAGCGGTTTTCGACCGTTTCAAATACCGCTGTCTCCCAGCCGAAGGGAGGCTTCGGAAATGCTTTGGGAGCGCGTGTGCTCCCGAAGATGGGCCGCTCTACACTGCGCACGTGCGCGCACCCTCTTTGACGCATGTGCGCCGCCTGTCTTCGGGAGGACTCGGCTCCTGAAGACTTCCGAAGTCCCCGCGCCGGGGAATGTGAACGGGGGAGACAGCGCAGCACGGAGGGTACCGGGAGAAGAGAGGAAAGGCTCATTAGGACAAAGCCTTCCCTCTCCTTAGGTGAGTATCTGCCTTTTTTTTTATTTAAATATGGGGTCACATTAGCTTTAAAGAGAACCTGAACTGAAAATAAAAAGTCAAAATAACCATACACAGGTCATACTTACCTCCTGTGTAGTCTACTCCTCAATCTCTTTCTCCTCTCCTCTGTCATATTAGTCCACTGTGATCAATGGAATTCTCCGTCCTCCATTTTGAAAATGGTCATTACCCTCTAAGGGCTAGTTCACACTGGGTGATTTTTCAGCGATTTGCTGATCACTGGCAATCAGCAAAATACTGCAGCTAATGCAAGTGAATGGTAGTGTTCACACTGTAGTGATCACCAGTGATTAGTGATTTGCTGATGGTGCATACAGCATTTTTGGAGCGATTGCATTTCAATGTTATAGAATCACAAAACGCAATCACTCCTAAATCACTTTCCTGTACAGTGAAAACACTACCAAAGCGCCGAGTGTGAACTAGCCCTAACGGCTTCCTGGTCAGCACACTGTTAAACTCTAATATCACCCACTTGAGCCATAGGGAAACATGGACATTACCTTGCACATTCAGTTGTAACTGACAGCTGCTGATATACAACTTGACAGCAACTGGTATATTTCAATTCTGACAAAATATTGTCCGAACTGGAAGGGATCACTGTAAGAAGAACATGGTGAGCTTCTGAGAGGAACGTACGGCGAGGTTAGTATGTAATATTCATTTGCAGCTACATCATGTGTTTATTTTAAATAATTTTACTCGCTTCAGGTTCCCTTTAAAGAGACTCTGTAACAAAAATTTCATCCTTTTTTCTACTATCCTACAAGTTCCTAAACCTATTCTAATGTGCTCTGGCTTACTGCAGCACTTTCTACTATCACTGTCTCTGTAATAAATCAATATATCTTTCTCCTGTCGGATTTGTCGCCCTGTGTCTGGAAGGCTGCCAACTCTTCAGTGTTGTTGATCTGTTATGCACGCCCCCCTTCCTCCACGCCCCTCTATGCACACTACCGTGTGTGTTATTTAGATTAGGCAGCGTCTCTGCTCTCTTGTCAGTGAAAGAAGAGAGCTGTCTTTTACAAGCTGGATATATCCTCCTCTGTTAGGCTGTGAAAAGAGCTGGCTGGGCTGTCACATACTGAGGAATTACAGACACTTGCAGAGCTGTCTGCAGGTAGAAACAGTCAGCCTGTCACTCTTCGGTGGATGATAGCTGCAGGGGGAAGAAAGTAAACACACAAATGATCTCTTTAGATTCATAAGAGGAAGGCTGTATACAGCTTGCTTGTGTATGGATGTATTTTCTATGTGTGGACAATACTGTACATCAACCTACTTCCAGTTTTGGGGCCATTTTTTTTGTTTATAAACAAACTTTTTAAAACTGTTTTTGACTACTTTTAATGCGGCGGGTATCGGCGACATTGTGACAGAGGGGAATAGGAGATGTCCCCTAACGCACTGGTATGTTTACTTTTGTGCGATCTTAACAATACAGATTATTTTTAAGGTGGGCCAGCATATTTTTTTTGGGGGGGGGGAAGGGGGGGTCACGGCCATGCAAGCGCCATTGGCCTAGTGCCCATTAAACGTATGGACCTTTTATACTAGTAGCAAATAATGCGTAAAACAGTTGCGTATTCCTGGGGACACAACTTACCCACTTTAATAGATATCTGGCTGAAGTGGGTGAATTAGGCCTGATTCATGTAGGCTTTCAACGGCATTGCGTCTAGCTGAGCATTTGCAAAAAAGCATTTGGTAAACATGTTGCATATTGACTCCCAAGAGGAGGAACCAGAATTGCCACAGTTAGCCCTTAGACGACATACATACAACGGAATTGAGCGCGCTGTTTGCACAAAGGACAGGAAAAGCCGGTACCGATGTTTTCAAGGCTTCCTCCTTTTATTTGAATAAACAGCGCTTGAGGGACATATGTCAAGCCCCGCGATTAATGCTGGTTCAACATCCATGTAAACTGGCCTTTAAAAAAAATCATGTGCCTTTGATGACAAATATTGGCAAGTAAAAGATTTCCCACTTTTTGTGTTTCATTTGCAAATGTATCTCTTAGCCCAGAGTTCCACAGTGAGAGCATAAATGCATTGGTAAGTTAGCAAAACAGTTGAAGGGATGGATGAAGATAAAGGATTCCTTTCCCAGGAATTAGAATACAAACGACGTGCTGTTTCTATATCAGATGCCATTAACTGCTCCATTAATTAACTTCACCTGTTCTTGAGCTATTTGTCTTGGTTAATTTTAGAAGTGCATGGCAAAAATATTCTTATTTTTCATTCGGTTGTAACGAAGCTGAAGCATGTTTCATTAGTCAGAGCATTTATCAAAATACACTCCTGATCTGCTCACCGCGGGGCTGCGATATTAAAGGCCCTGCTCTAATTAGCATCCGTTAGTTGACAGCAGTGCTCACTCATGTTCCGTCACATGACTCTCAGTGATCACTGTTGCTTGCTACATCCCGAACCATGAAAGACACTGCGCTATTGTGCGTACACACCCAGCTTGTGTGCCTCGCTCAAGACACAGGCGATGGCAAGGCAGCCCAGGAAATCAGCTGTTTGGATAAATGGTCAACGTTCTTTAAAAGTTATATTTTAGGTGTGATTTGTGGCTGTGTGTATTTCAGTAAGTGAAATATGTAGCCAGTACAGTTGAGGTGATTACATTTCAGAAATGAACAACATTAATTTTAGAAGCATTCTTTTTTTTTTTTTAATTATCATTATGCTATTATCGTTATCGCCATAGCTACTGTGAATAAAGAGAAGCAGGAAATTTGGGTGCCCGAGGCAAATTTCGTTTATTGGTGGAAATTTGGGCGCCTGGGGCGCTTGATAAATAGTGGCACCCCAAGATTCAGCAATGCCTATGATTTTTTTAGTTTTTTACAGCGGGGGGCAGCAGTTAAGGTTAGGTGTTGGGAAGAGGGTTTGCAACAGGGGCAGTGGGGGCAATAAGGTTAGGGGTCATGAAGGTGACTGTCATTCAGTTATATTAGTTTAGTCAATTAAAATAGATAGGTGATATAATCTCTTACCCACCCTGTTTTAAAAGAACAGGCAAATGTTTGTGATTTTATGGGGGCAGCCATATTTTTCTTGGGGGTAGCCATTTTTTTGGTTGAAAGGAGGTGACAGGGAGCATGAGACACCGTTTCAACTGTCCTGTGTCCTGATCACCCCTCGCAGCTGTGCGCGCTAGGCTTCAAATCTCAAATACAAAATTTTAAAAAACAAATTTGCGCCAAAACAGCTGAAGGAGAACAACATCATCAGAAATCCCATCATGCTTTGCACAGCATCAGGGGAAAAATGCCCGGGCAGTTTTCTTCTGTGCAGCTAAAAATGAGGCTTGGGTAAGAAAAACAAATGTCTGATTATGTGAAACTGTTAAAGAAACATCAAGCCTTTTCAGTGCTGCTGATTAGATTTTTAGTTTGGAGGTTCACTTTAAGGTTAGTGTCACAGGGCCCCTAGTGGCCGGACCACAAAATGCCTTCCAATCGGTTTCAGCACACAGACCATGCAAGCTGTGGTCGCAATTGGTGCGCAGAAACTGCTGGAATTTTGGCAACAGACCGACTAGAAGGGAGCCTGTGAGTTACGGTAGTACAATATACACACTATTTCAGGGTAAAACTGCCACCACCTCTGTTACCATGGGACAGAGGAACCCACTGACTGGCTGAGTCTAGACCTGCAAATAAAAACGGTTAAACACTCTCTATTCTGTCTAGCTAGCAACAATAGTAGCGACTCTTCAGAGACCAGGTTCAGTTTGTGCGGCTGAATAGCAGGGTAGCTAAATAAACAAATGATGTTAGCGTCGTTTATTAAAACGCAATATAAATAATTAATATATACAGAAAATCATTAAAATCAACAATTATAGAGATGAATAATAGCCAGTATGAAAATAAAAGGGAGAAAATACTTAGGTTCGTGGAAATATGTCCTTTCTGGGAAAACTTATAAAGTTCCTTTGTTCCAGTTCAGTAGCAAAGTTCAGACAAGATGGCCGCTAACCACATGGTCCTCTGGCTAGCAGCAGCAGGCTCTCGTGGCGATGGAATTTGGAGGACTGAGGTCCGCCTGCTGGCAATGTGCTTTTGAAGAAGGTGGTTCGGGGGTGTGGCAATGCCTACACCCTCTGTTTCATAACCAATCATAGTTCAAGTCCTTGGACAGAGATATAGGGTTAAACTTATAAACCGCTGTAACTCAAAACCGATAAATGCCACATTTGCGCTGATAACAGATTAATATTCCTCAGATTATGCCAATTCCTATGACATCAAACTCGGGTGCGTTCGCCTGCCCGGTTACGAAATAGTGGAATACCTCGGGTTCTGGGTATGTCAGTGGCTTCAATTTAATATTAAAATATTCACCAGACCCGAACCAGCAGAATGAGATAACTTCCATACCTCTCATATGAACGGTATTCCTTAAACAGGCAAAAAATCAAACTCATGTATTTCTAAGCTGTCGCTACATGGCTCCGGTAAGTCTGAGGGAAGGTAGCTTTTGAATAGTCCTCCTGCTGGGGGTTTCCTGCCTATTCCTGTGTATGTTGTCGTTCACAGGTACTGTGATGTGATGTGGTTTAATTACCTGGTCAGAGTTGTGACGGGTACATTTGAACTGCCTTTTTTTGGTCCAGGTAATTAAAACCAACATGCCTTCCCTGCTCAGCAAACCTACTTTATGAAAGGAAAAATTGGCGTTCTGATCTGTCAACGCAACGACAATCGATGCAGGAAGCCGATTGCGATTTCGTTTTCTGATCTCACGGCTTGTCCGTCACAGTTAGGCGTTAGGAAATCGGTTTGCAGGGAAGGGAGGGGCATTAAGGTGTGGCATTAGGAGTGGGGTTTGCAGTGGGGGGAAAGGGGGGCTGTTAATGTTAAGCCTTGGCAGGGGAGATGGTTAGGTTTAGGCGTTAGTAGCAGGAGGGTTAAAGTGGATCCGAGATAAACTTTTACTCATTGCATAATTGTGTTCCTTTCATATAGTTTATAGGGCATTCCCCAAGCCAAATACTTTTTTTGTTTTGCTTTAATACTCTAATTCCCTATAAAGTAAACATGCCTCGCCCACAGCTTTTTCAGAGTGTCAAGGCACTCAGTCCCAGATAGGGCTTATGGGAGCTCAGTCTGGGCAGGATGAGGAGGAGGTTACTAGCCAGAAATTTCAGAGGCAAAGGGGAGGAGGAGAGGGGATTGAATTTGTCACAGGCTGAGGGCTGGAGATGCTATCAGCTTGCCTGTGTGTAATGTGACAAACAGAACATGGCTGCCCTCATTGTATCACAGGAATAAATAATCATAAACTTTTGAAGCTGTTTGCAGCTAGATATGCTGTATAAACTATCTAAACTTTAGATATGATATATAGACAAGTTACTTGTTATAGTTCGTTTTTCATCTCGGATCTGCTTTAAGTGGGAGAATATGCTTAGGTTTCGCTGTAGTAAAAATATCAGTAACATTTACTGATATTTTATCAGAATTACCACTGTAAAATAGTAGAATATTGGTAAATGTTACCGATTAGTCTACTATCGGCTATTTCCTGGTGACTTTATTACACATACGCATTTATAAGTGCCTACGGTACTTATTGCTCAGCACTGTACAATAAATAGGGGCTGCAAATGATAATCCTGCATGTATACCAAGTACAAACTATGGCTCAGGGGGACTCTTCACCCATCAAGCGTACTATCTAAAGCAGCATAAACGCACTTTATAAGGGTCCTTTCGCACTGCATCCAGTGCATTGCAGTAAGCAATATAAATGCATCGCTGTAGTACGTTCCCATCTGCACGTTAATTACGCAATGTGACTGATTCCAGTGGAATGATGCGCAGCAGGCTTTTTGCGTTTACCGGGCGACGTACGGGACTACAGGTGCAGTGAAGCATACTTCTAATTACTGTATAGAGATAAACTAGGGGTAACTTGAAGAGGGGAGGTGAAGGGCAGAATGTGCAGATGTAGTCCACATCTGTGCATGCATGTGGGCGGGCAGTGAGGGTGAACCCAAAGACAAGGACACACCACCCAAGGCCCAGGCCTTTGGGACCCTCTCACAAATCCGGCCCTGTTTAAAAATACAAGAAAATAAGGGGGAGGGGGGTTACATATTGTGAGCACAGACATGGAGAAGTCTTGAAGTTGTGGAAGAAATTAGGATTGAGGAAATCATCAGCAGGTCACTGGAAGGGTGGGCAGAAAGTGGTAAAGGTTGAATTTATGTGTAAGGTTGGAATTGTAAGTGAAACTAGGGAATAGTTGTCCTCATAGTCAAATTAGAATCTCATCCAGACAACCCTGTTCTCATATGCAAACAATTAGAACTGCTGTTAAATGAATCCTTTCAGCATTACATGCTTTCACAGTGTTAACCCACTCCTGGTCATGTGAAAAAACGAGGCATTGTTTGTCATCCATTACAGACAAACTACAAAGCACCCTCTGCTGATAAACTTGTGGGCCATCCTAGCTCACATAATAAGCACAGCAATCAGTGGAAAGCTTGTGGTGTGAAGAGGCAGAAGCTTATTGTTAGTTAGTCACAGAAGGCACATGACGGGCTACACAATTCTACTCTGATGTTTGAGCTTGACTTTTTTTTTTTTAAGCATTTGGGCAATACTCAGATGTGTAATTCCTATGTATTGTAGTGATAAAATGTGCAGTGGCATTCAGAGTTAACACACGCGTGGCTACACATTTAGGGGGAAAAAAGTTGTCTGCAAAAAACAATATGACCTCAGTTCACTAAGCTTTATCGAACACTTTATCAAACATTTGATAATTTACCTCATGAGTTAATTCTAATTTTGAATTTACGAAGGTGTTATAGATTTATTGAACGCTTTATTGATAAAACATTCGATAAATCTATAACACCTTTGTGAATTCAAAATTAGATTTTACTCATGAGGTAAATTATCAAACGTTCGATAAAGTGTTCGATAAAGCTTAGTGAATTGAGGCCAATATGTCTTTAACTACCAGAACTTCAAGTTTAAAATGGTAGTCTCAAAATGTATATTATATAGTCATCACTTGCAATGTTCTCCCTATTTGGGTGGGACCTCCTTTTCCTGTCACTTCACCACCTATCTTCATGTTGTGCAGTTGAATCCGTTAATAGATGCCATCCAAGTGAATGTTGAGGAATTATACTGTTCTAAGACCATGTTGCAATACGAGGTTAGCATTATGTCCTATGATTTCTATATTCTTATATAATGTGGATAAAAACCTAATTGTGTGTGAAACTGCAAGTCACTGGAATGCAGAAGGGCAGCCTGGGACCCTCTTTAAAAACACGTACATAGCTCCCACCATCTCAGTACCGCTTTTCCAGTTTTTAAGGATGTGATTGAAACTCACTATTGCTGTATTAATTGATTTACGATGTGAACCAAAACTCCTTTTGTTAAGTTCATATAAGCTGGAATTGTATGTAACAGTTCCCAAGCCATTACTCTTGTTTTTCCAGATTTTCTGTTACTTTACCATTGGTATAATGCTGGCTTAAACAGTATATAAACCTCATAATTTGTCTTGGAAAATGAGAAGTTACTGATCTCTCCTGAGAGTGTCACAACCATGTGTCACTCTGTGGTAGCTTCCATTTGCTTAAGCAATTAATAAATATCATAATGTATTTTACAATTTGGAACAACTGTTTCACTGTTGATTTATTTCCATAACAGTATTTGGTGCCGAAACCAGCGCCGCGGAATATGTTGGCGCTTTATAAATCAATAACAATAATAATAATCCAAGTGTGGCTAGGTGATTCCATCCCACTCTGTCACTGCAGGGTGATCATTTGTATTGCATTTTTTCACACTAATATGTGGAGTGGTTGTTTTGGGTTCAGTTTGTAATTTATTTGTAGAAATAAATGTAAAGTCAAGATATAGAAAAGTAATTCAGCTGCATTCCGGATGTCTTCTCCCTCCTCTGGGCTGTTATTAATACTGATTCATTTCAGTTAACAAAGTTGCTTCTCCTGAACTTACGCATGCTATTTTGCTGCTGTGGTGATGACCATGATTGTGCTTTGAGTCAAGTGAACCTATGCAGCTCTGGCTGCTGATTGCCTGTGAATTGGATCTGACTTTTTCACTTCCTGCATGAATTTTGACCCACTCAAGGCAACAAAGCATGAATAGTTTGGCTCACCTTTCAGTGACCTGGCTTGGCTACTCACTACTCACTCTCTGTACTTACTATATCTTTCTAAATTTGCTGCCTCCCTATACATGTGTACCCAGTGTTTGCTGTGACGTGAGTGCAGTACAGCCTTGCTGTGAGTTGCCTGCCTTACAATATATTTAAAGGCTGAGATGTCTAGTGTCACAGTGATATAGTGAGCTCCTATGTATGCGTGTGAGTGTAACATTTTAATGTGGCCAGGCACCTCGGGTGTGCTGGGATTGTTTTAGGTTTTGTTATTTTTGTAAATTGCTGAGACAATAAAGGATATTTTTGAGCACTAACATCTACAGTGATTTAGACCAGTGTTTTTTATTCTTTTTTTTATTATTATTATTTCAGGTTGCACTATATTTGCTGATTTTATTTGTGGGACCTGCTGTGTAAATCATTTCCAATCTTGGTTGTCTAGCACTTAAGCCCATGCTGTTGCTCGCAAAAACGACAGTCTCAGCGGATCTTTAAGATCCCCTACAACTCCCGTGCAAAGTGCCACGACCGTTTGAACTCACGTTTGCGCCTGTCCTTTGTCCTGTCTTGTTCCTTCGGGCAGGAAGATGGATCAGGGAACCCTCGTTGGGGGGCCGTCGCTGTGACCCATTTTTTTGCATCCTCAGGTAAGTATTCAGCTTTACACATTTACCTGTTTTTAGCACACACTTTATCTCAGTGATCTACAAATTGCAAATTAATAGTTAGATCCGAGTTCGGTAAAAGGGCCACCGGAGATTTGGGCGCAGCTGGCATCGCCATAGACTCATGGCAATTACTGCTATAGCGGGGGTCAGTCAGTAATTTGGGTGCCGTCAAAAGACATAGCCCAAATTACTATAAAAGCAGTGTAATTTGGTTGCCAGCAATAGCTGAAAGCAGAATTGCATCTTACTATCAACTCAATGGCAGCCTGGAGGGGGGATAGTAATTCACGACGCTGAGACTTTTGCTGGAGCAGGGTGAGACATTTTTCGGCTTAACCCTGCACCCAAATTTCCCAGCACCTTAATTGCATGTATACCTTAGATAATGAGTGCCCAATAGGTCGATCCCGATCTACTGGTAGATCACGACCACCTCCTGAGTAGATCGAGGCCGCCTGGCCGCGTCCTGCCATAATAGATTTTGCTGCATTAGCAGCATCACCGAGAAGAGGGGAGAGGCGTGGCTAAGGGGGAGGCGTGACTGAAAGTCAGAGGAGCGAATGAGGAGACAGGCTCCTCCCCTCCAGGCTATGTGACACACACAGCATCTCCTCCTCTCCAGGCTGCCTGCGTGAGCAGCGTCTTCTCCCCAAACTGGTGTGAGGGTCCCTGGGGGCCACCAGAGCAAGCATGCCGACATCCCCGGATCTATAACAGTGCCGACTGAAACATTTGCTTCAGGTGGCAGACAGTAGCAGGCGCCATCCACTGTTCAGAGAGCTGGCGATCTCTGTCACACTGCCATACATTACCTCTAATGCTGCTCTCATCATGCCCAGAGAGTCGCTGTGCAGACACCCCACTTTGCTCTTCCCTTCCTCAGCTCGTGTGTACAGCTGGTGGGGAGGCTGCTAGCTACCAACGTGTGATGGTGGAGCAAGTGAGCAGCTTTCCTGCCAGACTCTCTCCCTCTGTGCAAGCAGTGTCAGCATCTTCCTGTGAGGTAACAATATGCCATCTCTGCACAGGGGAGACGTAGTACTGCAGCACGCTTCGTTGCTAGTTAAAAGTACTGACAGCTATTTGAATTTATTGCAGATTGGCCTCTGTCCTTGGAACAACAGCCACTCTCTGCATGTCTCTTTCTATGCTGGACACACACATAGCAGGCAGCGTCTGTTCACAAGGAATGTAAGCGTTGCCTCATAGTGTGCACAGAATCTGCCCTGTAGTACCATCCTCCCCCCAGCTCTCTGTGTGCAGGCTGATGCGGGGAAACCTCTTCACAGGACACAAGGGGTGAGGAGGGAACACTTTGGGGGATGCCAGCTACTCCTGTCTAGCACTTGGTAGTTTAGAGCTGGAATCACCAAACCAATACAATATTTGGACTATGTGGGGAAGTGTGTATATGCAGTGTATGCTTATATATGCTTTGTAGCATAACTATGGCCAGCATAATACAGTACATTTGCTGTATTTCATGTATATACTTTCGCCCCCGCTGCTGCTATTTGCTAGGCTTGTGGGGGTGGGGCTTGAGAAGAATCCTTATGTATGCTGCGGGGGGAGAGTGGGGGGTTGGGGGAGGTAGATCTCGTAGACTCTGCAGGTTGAAAAGTAGCTTGTGAGCTGAAAAAGTGTGGGCACCCCTGCCTTAGATCAACTTGACTACAAAGCAGAACAAATGGGTGCCAAAAATATTCTGTGCACCATAGGCCGTATTGTGAATTACTGCTATAGTGGCTCTGAGGAGGTGATTTAAGCACCAGCGAAAGACAGAGCCCAAATTACTTTAAAAACAGCATAATTCAGCCGCCAGCAACACCTTTCCCCAGTGTGTCCATGGTGGCCTGGAGGGGGAATAAGTATTATCGCTGCCTGGACTTTTGCAGGAGCAGGGTGAGCCGTTACATGTATGCCCCTAAGCACACCAGAACCAGGGAATCATTGGCTGTTACTGGTGACTGATGTTTGGCTGAGAGTGCAGAATGAAAAGCCGTGCTTTAGGTACTGAAAGTGGGACCTGGAAACATAGAACAGTGACGTTGTGGTCAAATAGCAACAGTTCTGTTTGTTTTGGGGAATGTACAGAGCTTTTTCCACTTATGTTTTACATGTAGTGAGCTTTGGCCTACAAAATATTATTTTTTCTTTGACAAGGTAAATTTGAATATGTGTTGGATAGCACCGTAGTAAATTTACTAGTCCTTTCACCTAGCAGTACTGTAGTCCATGGTTGGATTTTCAGCCTGGACGCTATCTGTATGGAGTATGAATGTTCCCCCTGTGTGTGTTTGGGTTTATTCTGGGTCACATCCAAAAACCATACTGGTAGGTTGACTGGCTTCCCTGAATATTGGCCAAAAGCAAGGCATACACAGGTTGATAATGATCTGATACGGTAAGACTGTTGATCGCTCCTCTTTTGGAAATCAATTGAATAATGATCAGTTCCTTCCACTCTGCTTATTTCATCTTCACTGAATTTCAGCAGTAATCTTGAGTATTAGTTAAACATACTTTTTCAGAAAACATAAATGGCAAATGATCAGCACAGCAGCCAGATGTGGCTCACTAAAAAGGGAATGCAGAAAAATGCAAGAAGACCAGGGCTTGACCAGTCATGTAGTATCACCATAGGATTTCTATTTATTTTAAACTGAATACCCTATTTTTCAGATGTTTAGACTCTCCGGCATATAAGACACTCCTAGGTTTAGAGGACAAAAATCAGGAAAATAAATAAATAACTAATCCTAGGTGTGTCTATAGTGCTGAGGCTTCTAATTGACCTTTTACCCCGAAAAAAACTGTCTCTAAGCTACTCTATCTACACTACACTGCCCAGCTACACTACACTAATCCCTGCTGCCCGACCAACTATGCTATACAGCAATACACTACACTACACTTAATTAAGCTACACTAACACCACACAGCACAAGATTACACTACACTACAATTAACTAAACTACACTACACTGCAGTACACTTTCAGTTTAAGGAAGGGGGGTGTGCATGTGCATGACGTCATGTGTGCCACTACTGTACACGGACAGTGTGCATAGAACTAGGAGAATGGTGGACCGGCGGTTGTGTATAGCGGTAGGCGGCTAATGTCCCTGCGTATCCTGCAACAGAAGAGAAGCATGGAGGCGGAAGAGGAATGCACAAGAAGCAGGACCCGGAGCCAGGGGAGAGTATTGCAGGGGCAAGTATAGTATGCCGGTAGCTTCCCTGCGCACTCTGCATAGCTTTTTACTTATCTTGGGAATTTAAGATGCACGCCCTTTCCCAAAATTTTAGGGCGAGAAAAAGTGTCTTATATTCCAAACAATATGGTACATAGACATCACCGACGCATCGTTTCAGGCTGGTCTGTCACTGGTTCAACTGCCTAAAATAAATGGGAATAATCTTGTGATACATCACCCTGGTCTTGCATTTTTCTGGATTCTCTAGCGAGTGGTGGACTCCTTATCATCCAGTGGCTCCCTGATATACTGATATGAGCCTGCCGGAGTATTTCTTTATTGACACTCAAAGGGAACCTGCAGTGGAATGGTCCACATTCCTCTCGGCTCAGACTTGCCTGAAATCGGCTTCTTTGCACAGCTGTTGCACTTTGCATTTCCTTATTAAATATTGCCTACTGTGTTTCATAAGCATTTCATTTATGAGAAACTAAGTTTGTTTTATTCCATGGTATCTTAGTTACAAACAATCTCTAACTTGCTCTTTGGCTTGCAGGAAAATTAAAGTGTGGGACCTTGTGGCTGCGTTAGACCCCCGTGCTCCCGCAGGGACCCTTTGTCTACGGACACTTGTGGTAAGTACACAGAGATTTGTTGTGCTTCTTGCTAAGAAGCAATAACGCTCGCAAGCTGTCTGGAATAGGTTTATCACAGGCAAGTATGTAGGATTATTTAGCACATTAATATGACCCTGTGCTGCAAAGTGTGACAGTAGTGACTTCTGTTGCCATATGACACTTTCCTGTTGGTAATGGTGATGTTATTGCAAATAGTTCATCAGTGACAACATTTCCTATAATTTCATATTGTTTATCGATAGTTAGTACAGAAAGCATCATATAGGTCTGCACTATATAGGTTACTCACAATTTGTTTCCCAAAGTAAAAAAAAAAAAAGGGTGTATTTGCTGATAGAATTCACCTGCAATTTATATTGTACCTTTTTTTTCATTTTGTCTGTTTTCATGTAGTCAGAATCCACTCTGTTGGATGTTTACTCAAGCAACGTAAGTGGAGTTGGTATATAGCGCTTTACGCAGATTGCGTAAATGCCAGTAATCTTAAAGGAAACCTATAATAAGAAAAAAAAGTTTCTTACCTGGGACTGCTGCCCCTTGCAGATGTCCTCTGCCCGCGCTGGAACAAAACTATCCTTTGGTCTTCCGCCGCGACTAATTTTTCATTATCGCCAACTTTAAATTGACGGCCACTGCGGCCCTGGCCGCCAACATCCTCCATCTCGCTCAGATCGCCGGGAGCGTTCAGCGCAGGCACAGTACGAGAAAACCTTGTGGCCTGCCGACTGAGAAAACAAAAGTGAGCCGCAGCGGGGGAAAGGAGGATCATTTTGTCCCGGCGCGGGCAGAGGACGTTTCAACTTTTTTTTTTTCTCCTTACAGGCTTTCTTTAACCTCTTGAGGACCACAGTGTTAAACCCCCCTAAAGACCAGGCAATTTTTCATTAACTTGGCCACTGCAGCTTTAAGGCCAAGCTGCAGGGCGGCACAACACAACACAAAAGTGATTCTTCCCCCCCTTTTCTCCCCACCAACAGAGCTCTCTGTTGGTGTGGTCTGATCGCCCCCCCCCCCAATGTTTGTTTGTTTATTTGTGTTTGTTTATTTGATTTTTTTTTCAAAAATGTAGTTTTTTTTATATTAGGTGTAAACCCCCCTCCCTCCCCCCGCTAGCCAATCCCCGTGATCAGCTGTTATAGGCTTCAGCCTATGACAGCCAATCACCTCTGTTGCTCAGGAGGGGACAGCCGTGTCACAGGGCTGTCCCCAGTACAGCGCTGCTGCTGATCGCAGCGCTGTACATGTAAAGAGACGTCTAACAGTCTCCCGAGCGGCTCCACTCCGCCCACCAAGCAGGAGATGCGCGCGCACCCTGCGCGGGATCTCCTGCAAAACACAACCCCAGGACTTTACGCCAATTGGCGTTAGGCGGTCCTGGGGCTGCCGCCGCGGCCACGCCCATTGGCGTGACGCAAGCAGCAACAGGTGAACATGCGCTATCTGCAGACATAAGGTTAATTTTATTTTGTGAATCAACCCTCATGTTTTTAATCAGTCCCCAATGCAGTGGTTCTTCATAGAACTGCTACTCTGACTCATGAGCTGTTTGCTAGTTCAAAGACAGTAGGTATGATGTTAAACTGTGACTCCACTATTATGAAATCGGCATCGGCGTGAGTTGGTCATAAGTTGTTTACTTAAAGTAAAAATAACCTAGAACTTAGTGTCCTAGTTTTATGTTCAGTCTTCAAATAAAACCCTAAGGGCCTTTTTCCACTGGCCTGCGATTTGCGATTTGATTCTGATCGCAAATCGCAAGGTACGTTGAACTAATGGAAACTGCAGCAGCAATTTCCATTAGTGCGATCCGATTGCAATGCGATTTTAGTCAAAGCGCAATCGTCGTCCTGCCGCGTTTTGTATGCGATTGAGTTTTACTATAATGAGTATAGTAGCTCAATCGCAATCGCATAGTGGAAATTGAAACACGATTGCGATCGCAATCTCACATTTCATCGTGGAAAAGAGCCCTAAGGCTGTGTCTCCACTTGGGCTGCTGGATCAGTTGCGGCCAGCGGGAGCTGACAGTCTAGTGTCCGCTCAGATATTTCGCTGTGGTTTGGCTGGAGCTCTGGGCACTTGTGTTACCCTTATAGGCTATATATGGTTAAGGCATCTTCCTACCTGGGACTTTACAGGACTGCAAGGCTCCTGTATATAAACTAGGAGCCTTGCGGTTTTGCGGTGAGTGCAGAGTGGACTAAAAATGTCCGTACTCAGCTCAAGTTGGAACACAGCCTTAAAGTGGACCTCCGCTCTTGCACAGGACTTAAGAAAAGAGAAATCCACCCTGTGTGT
The DNA here is from genome assembly GCF_040937935.1 of Hyperolius riggenbachi. Lineage (NCBI taxonomy): Eukaryota > Metazoa > Chordata > Amphibia > Anura > Hyperoliidae > Hyperolius > Hyperolius riggenbachi. The sequence goes on from NC_090655.1 coordinate 107,009,031, forward strand.
TTTTAGAAAGAAGAGCCTGTCTAATTCCCTCATCATCTTCAAGTAATCGCAAGTGTAATTTGTTATCAGGAGCCTTCTCTCATTCAGATAACACTCTTTTGGCTTCTATTTACATTTAAGGAAAGGAGCTGAATTTCACAAGCTGTCGGACAAGCTCATTTGCATAGATAACAACTCCTAATGCCTGGTACACACCATGAGATTTTTTGGCAGACTTGCTGTCAAATCGATTTCCAGCATGTCCGATCTGATTTCAGATTGATTTTCCATAGAAGTGAACAGAAAATCGATCGGAAATCAGATCGGACATGTTGGAAATAATTGATCTGACAGTAAATCTGCCAGAAAATCTCATCGTGTGTACCAAGCATTACACTTGCTGTACTGGAAGGGACTTCAGACAATTTCTTAGTAGAGCTAGTACTTTAAGTATTTATGTTATCTCATTTCATCATGGGCCTGAAGCGAGAAGCAGACATAAAATTGCCTTGCGCAGGCATTGCACGGTCATTTTACCAATATGAATGCCAGAGGAGCATCGCCTGTTACCCTTTTAGCATTATTATAGCAGTGCACGTTACCCCAGCAACAGGTCTTGCACTAATTGGATTGCACGCACTGCTCCCCTGGCATTACTACCGGTAAAATTGCCACACACTGCATGCGCACAGCATTTTTCCAGCTGCTTGATGAAAAAATAAGAAGTAACACAGCTCAGCCTTTCATTACCTCACTTGAGGGTGCTGGACTCCAGATTGCAGGGCATCTATCTGGTTCGAGAAAGGTCTGCACACTCCAGGGCGTAAAAATCCAAAGACATTTTATTGTCATGGCAAATAGCAGGTACAGCAAAAAAAAAAATTGGCTGACATGTTTCGGACTACACGTCTTTACTCAAATTTTTCTTGCTGCTTCATGCATCAGGCCCCATGTCGCAATGTCACATCAGGTGTGCTTTAAATTAACCACAGTACACCGTTAGCATCCTTGCATCAGACCTGGAACCCACTACAAATCGCTAGCGTTTTTAACTAGCGTTTTCCAGCGCTTTTGGAAGCGATTTTAAAAAGTGTACGCTTTTTGCCAGCACTGTGTAGCGATTAGCGATTTTAATTCTGATTGGTCCTTCCATTGTATCATAATTTTATTTACAGTTTTCAGTCATTTAAAATCGCACTCAAATCGATATGCGTAGCAATTTATGAGCGATTTGCCAGCGCTTCAATACTTTACATTGAAGCGCAAACGCTCCCAAAATGCTGCATGTCCTGCGATTGCGATTTTGCTATTCGGAATCCCTACTGTGGAATTTGTTACATTTATTTATATTGGCAGAGCGTTTAGGGAAAGCGCTCCCTAAACGCTCAAAAAATCACTAGTGGGTTACAGGCCTTGGAGAGTATGGGCCTGCATTGGAGGTGATGTCTTAGATGGCAACTAAGCATGTTATGAAATAAAAAAAAACATTTAAAAGTGGCAGAACTACTCTAAATGTTATATATAAACCATTTGTGGCTACTGGCTAGTATAAATGTGTTTGCGGTCCATGTATCCTGCTGCTGCGTATAAATAAGCCACTACGGTTTGTCATATTGGCGTCCCTTTAGTATGTAGCAGACCATGAATTTGTTATAGACAGAGCTAGAAAGAGGAGAGTATAAAGCTTCACTTAGGATTTTTAGCATCCTGCTCCAAACATAAGCCTCTAATTTGTTAGCTGAAGTTGGTGTGAAACAAGATCTCTATAATTGCAGCCTCATCCAGGCACCATTATTTTCCCTCTTGGCAAAATTTCACTGCGGCCTGATAAATAGAAGCACACTTAAAAGAATCGGAGCTGTGGTTTGTGTATGGTTGTGACCACAGGAGATCAGAATTGAGACTGCTGCCGTTATGGCCATCCAAAATTAATCTTGGCTTAGTACCAGGAACGGAATAGCCTCCTATAGCTTCTGTTCAAATTGCAAGCAGTGGGAGAAGGTTCATAGTTCATGCATGTTGATTGCAGGCTCATTTGTCTTCACTTTGCTTTCTAGAAGACATTAGGATGTCTGGCTGAATTAGCGCAGTAATGGGGTGCCTGTCACATGCTGAATTAAAGGGCCAGTAAACGAAAATTATAGCTTGGTTTGTATAGAAGAGCTATCGTTGACCTTTATATGTACATAATTAAAACTTTAAAGAGTTTAGCCGAGCCAAAGATAATTGACCTAAATGTATTATTTGTACCCGCATAGAATCAACCATGTGACCAGTAATTACAATCATCATAACATAGGTTTTCTCAAAAGATTATTTAAATAAAGTGAATCTGTGGTCCCTTAAAGCTGTTATGCTAGGTACACACTCTACAATTTTCTGGCAGATTAACCTATTTCCAACATGTCCATTTCCGATCCTTCTTTTTAATTGTTTTTCTATCTTTTTTCAATTGATTTTTGTTCAGTTCTATGAAAATCGATAAAAGATCGGAAAATCGATTGGACATGTTGGAAATCAATCTGGCAGGTAAATCTGCCAGAAAATTGTATGGTATGTAATCCGATTTGCGATCCCGATTCCAATTTGCAATTTCGATTTTTCCCTGGATGCTATCAAAAGAAAAACGCAGAAAAAACGCAGCATGCAGTAACGATTAAAAATCGCAAATCGAAATTGCATGTAAAACCACATCAAAATCTGCATCGGAATCACATGTAGTGTGCAAGAGGCCCTTAGACCTGCTTTTGTAGGTGACACGCAAGCATTTAGCGGTACCTGCATACACATTCATATACGTTGGACAATGCTCTGAGTTTGCAAAGTCTTCATTTAAGCCACGCACCACTCAAGCTTTTTTTGTATGTCATTACAGTGATTAATAGCATCATTAAATATATTGGGAGGAAGACAGTGGCTGGGTTAACTGCAGCAAAACTGACGAATTGCTGTTGAGTGCAGTGAAAATCATGACTTCAGAGCAAACCTCAAAATTTGGTTCAAGGGAACCCGGGGTGGGAGGAATATGGAGGCTGACATATTGAATTCTTTTTAAAGGATACCCAAACTGAAATGTGACATAATGAGATAGACATGTGTATGTACAGTGCCTAGCACACAAATAACTATGCTGTGTTCCTTTTTTTCTTTCTCTGCCTGAAAGAGTTAAATATCAGGTATGTAAGTGGCTGACTCAGTCCTGACTCAGACAGGAAGTGACTACAGTGTGACCCTCACTGATAAGAAATTCCAACTATAAATCACTTTCCTAGCAGAAAATGGCTTCTGAGAGCAAGAAAGAGATAAAAGGGAATTTCTTATCAGTGAGGGTCACACTGTAGTCACTTCCTGTCTGAGTCAGGACTGAGTCAGCCACTTGCATACCTGATATTTAACTCTTTCAGGCAGAGAAAGAAAAAAAGGAACACCGCATAGATATTTGTGTGCTAGGCACTGTACATACACATGTCTATCTCATTATGTAATATTTCAGTTCGGGTATCCTTTAAACAATTCTATTTGTCTGCCAGTTCTCCTGATCCTGTGTCTCTAATTCTTTAAGCCATAGACCCTTAACAAGCATGCAGCAGATCGGGTACTGTGACGCAGCTGACTTAGATTTTACTGGATTAGCCATATGCTTGTTCCAGGGTTTTGACTCCATCTATGCCAGAAGATCAACGGATCTGCCAGACGACTGGCATTGTTTGCAAGAAAATAAACCCTCACCCTTTAATCATGCATGCACACCTAAGTACCTGCATATAACCTCAGTGACAGCAGGAACTTGGCCAGTAGCTCTTCACCTGTGTCACCTGTTACTAAGGCTTTAGTGCAACTTGTTTTGTATCTCAGACACAGAAAGATACTCAGCATTTTACTATCCATTAATAATGAGTTCATTTTTCGGTGGACATTTCAGGGGTTTGGCACTAAAACTATGTAGTCCAGTATTAAACTAATAATTATTTTCCATCCACAGGTTTGGGCTGAGTCGGCAATCTGTTAAACTGGTTATTGTTCGTTGAATGCACTCTATTGCTTATGTTTTAGTAATGTTTTTATAATTTCTTGTGTTCTGTTCACAAAAACAACAAATTAATATCTGGACTGAGATGCTGATTCAACTTAAAACTTAAATATTCTGTGATTTATAATTCACTAGAACAGTCTAAAGACAATAGTATACTTTTTGGTGTTGATTTTCACCAGGCCTTGTTGTGAATACTGGCTATTCATAGAGCCATAACTTTTTTTATAGCCAGAGATATTAAAGTGTTCCTATACTACTCCTACTTACTTGCCTGGCAAGTAAGCAGGATGTTTTTAAGTATGTTTTTAAGTAAATCATCATAAACATGAGAGGGGAAAAAACGCTTACTTGCCTGCTAAGTAATTTACCTCTGTGGCTCCTCCTCTTCGTTCCATCTCCGACCAGGTGGAAAAAGAGAGAAAACTGAGCAACCAAGTCTGAAATGCTGCACTGCCATTGCCACATGTTGCCACATGTCGCTGTACCCTCTGCTCACCCAAGGAAGGTCAACTAGTAAAATGGTTATGGATGCTCAAGGCTCATTGACGCATTGGGGAGCGAAACATGGCCTACCTGGTTTGATTCCACAGAAGAGCTGGTGCTGCACAGGCAAAAAACTTGGTTCCCTCTATGATAGAAAGGTGTCAGAAAACCATACAACTTAAAGGTTTTAAAGGATCTGCTTCAAATATTTTGATGTCAGATACAGAACTCCCTGAAGTTAGGCAGGCTGCATTAAAGGGAACCCTAGGTGAGAGGGATATGGAGATTGTTGTACTGATTTCCTTTTAAACAATACTAGTTGTCTGCCAGTCCTCCTGATCCTGTGTCTCTAAGGGCCGGTTCACACTTGTTCATGAGCCCTATCCATGTTGTACGTTTTTTGATGCGGACAAAAACGGAGCCACGGATCCCAATGTTAAATATAGCGTCAGTCTTCACTCTGGTCAAAAAAACGCATGAAAACTGAACGAAGAGTCTGGACTTTGCACTTTTTCCCGGAGCACGGATCACCACACAGGCAATGAAAGGCAACACAAAAATCTCCCTCTACACAGAGAACTTTGCACACAGAACGGATGCCAAAGCGGATTGCCTACTGCCTGCACCTCCCCTCAGTGTTATCTTTGCGGACCTCTTATCCAATGGAAACACACATGAAGGAAGGACGTGTTTTTGACATATGTTTAAATGGACTGGAAATGTATGCTGCAAAAGCACAACATTTTGAAAAATGTATCAGTTTTTGGAAAAACTGATCTGTTTAAAACGCATTCCGATCTGCAACCTGACAAGTGTGGACCGAGACTTATACTTTAAGCCAGAGACCCTGAGCAAGCATGCAGCAGATCAGGTATTCTGACTCAGGTTTTACTGTATTGGCCATATGCTTGCTCCCTGTTTTTGACTAAGACACTACCTATTCCAGAACATCAACAGGACTACCAGGCAACTGGCATTGTTCACAAGGAAATAAATATGGCAGACTCCATATCCCACTCACCTCAGGTTCCCTTTAATGGTTTGGTTGAGCAGTGTGTTGGTTAATCTTGAATATAGGTTTACACTAAAACAGCAGGACAACTGGACTAATGCCTTCCTGTGGCTCTGTAATTTGTTTCCCTATAATCCATATAGATCAGAATAGAATCACATTTTTGTGGTATTGCAGCCTTCAGATGAATGTGGCCGATTCTGTGGCCGACTTTCAATGATGTCTAAATATTGATCTTTAGGCTCTCTAAGCCACTGCGACTTCCCACTAAACGTTATGACTTGTAAATAGCAATAAACTTGTTGTTTATTATACTATTGTACTTATAGTCACAAAGCAGCTAAATATAGTCTCAATCGTCAGCGGATTGAGAGCACGGCGCTGGTTGAGTTTGATCTCTCAATGGCTGATGCGGCAGCTGAGCTTATTCACACCTGTCTGCCATGCATCTTCTCTCCACCGCTGGAATCTGTTTCCTGTCTCTTCTCCCCTGGGAGCCTGTGTCATGTGATAAACACTAGAGGCCTCTAGTAGTCATGTTAGGTATAAGCCACAGGGCCTTTAGTGTTCAGTCTCAAGTGTTTATCACCTGACACAGGCCCCTGGGAGAGGAGAGACCGGAAGCAGATCTGGGGATTGGGAGACATGGGGACCGGCAGGTGCACAGATTTTCAATAGATTTTATGCTGAAATCTATTGAAAACCTCTATGTAGCTTTAGGCTTCATCACAATCCAGGGATGGCTACAATAATCTGTTCAGGTCTCCACATGGTCCATTCCTCAACAAATAGATGGATTTTTGAACTCCCGAGATTAAGAAATGATACAAATGAATACATCAGGTGGCTTGCAATTCACTTCAGCATATCACAATGGGCTCTATTCATAAAACATTTGCGGGGAAAAAAAACACTGCATCGGTATTTTAGACTTTTGTGTGCTAATTCATACAAATGTTTTCCACTTGCGATAAAAGGTTGGGGAATTCCCGCACTAAACTAGCGGTACTAGCTGAGTTGTTACATTTTCTCTGTGCAGAGACAGTTACTATCAAGGAGGCAGCCCCAACTTCCCTTTACATGTACATTTTTTTTTAAACTGCCTCTCTTTGCCCTGAATCTTCTCTGAATCTGTCTATCAGTCTTTCTAAACGATCTATTTAATTGCCACAGCTTAGAAGAACTAAGAATAAATATTCCGCATGCAGGCTTTCTGATGTGAAATTTATCTGAAAACAGGTACTCAAGGGGTTAAAAAACACAGCCTGGGTATTCCAGGATGCATTTTTTGCTCTGCTCTCACTGCAGCTGCCTGGGAGGTTTGTCTCTATTAGCTTGGCTGTTATCTGCTGACTTATCGCTTTATCTAAACAGCCGGGATTCTCAGTTCACATTCCGCCTGTTCTAATCTTTATGAATTGACATTAGTGACATTTGTTGTGATAATCACCGCATAAGGCGGTAATTTCCCGCACTGCTCAGGAATTGTAGCTTTTCATGCGGAAACAGCTTTTATGAATGGACACTTTGCTAAATGGTCGGTAAAGTCAGCTGTTTTGAGCATTACCGCATGCGGGAATGCTTTATGAATAGAGGCCAATGTCTCCCACTTATGCTGTGGGTGTCCAATCAGTGTTTCATTTCTCTACAGATGCAGTTAAAAATCGCTAGCGTTTTGCGATTCAGCTGTGCACTGGAAAAGGGCCCTTCCACCATGCTGAATGGGGCAGCTCTGCGTTGCGCTCAGAGTGCAGAAGTGCAGTGCATTAGTGTGGCTGTCGAGCAGTGCTAACCATGTACTGTCTGATGTATGTATGGCTCACTGATACTGATGCTAAAACCGCTCAATAACACAGCACTGTACTCAGGCCTTAGGGGCATTCTATACATTAATGTGTATCATTGCCATGGCTGTAGTGGCATAAAATTCAAGCTTCCTGGCAGTTTTAGAAAACTGCAGCTGATTGTGAATTGACGTAAATGTTGCATAAGTTTTACAAAAGTTACTTTATTGAAGGAGCGCTATGGCGAAAATTATGCTATTCTGATACGCCAATTGTCAGTTGTGTAATAGGGTCTACATACATTTCTCCAAAGAGCTTGTGTTTAAAAAAAATGCCTTCAGACATAATTTTTTCCCCTTCATCTAACAGCGCCAACAGTTTTCGTAGCACTGTATGTAGTACAAAACAAAATATGTGGAGCATAGAAACATGAGAAGTTTAAAACTCTGTACAATCAGGACATCCAGAAATACAAATACATACATAGTTGCTGAGTGGTTTGAGACATCACTAATACTGGTACATGTTCACATGATAACTAACAGCAGAATGAGAAACACTAGAAGGAGGTGCCTGCCCTTGCAAGCTTACAGTGTGGAGGGCAGTGGGTTGGAAACATAAGAGAAGGAGACGCAGAGTTTAGCAGATGAGGCAGTGAGCCTCCAATGGCAAATTATAGGCTTGTCTGAGTAGGTTTGTTTTGAAGGTTTTTTGGCTCAGAGCATGTCACAGGCTGGAGGAGAATATTCCAAAGGAGAGGTGATGCTCTTGAGAAGTCCTGATTCGGACGTGAGTGGAAATGACAAAGCTAGAGGTCTAGAGGTTCACATGGGGGGAGCAAAGGCTCCGGGTGGGATTCACTCTGTCGTGCGCTGTGCATCTTCTCCCCCTCCATAGAAACAGACTAGGTTAGCTACATGTCTGCATAACATCTGCCCCACAATGTTGCCTGTGGAACTGAGTCCCATTCCCTGCCGGGAGACAGTGCCGTACATGTGTGAGAGACTTGGACAGGAGGCTGAACATTATTTATAAGTTTCATCGCTGCTGATTCCTTTTGAAGGGCAAAAAAATGAATACGTTTTCTGAATGTTTTTCTTATTTATTTCTGAGTCCAATGACCTGCCAAGAAATTCTCTTTTAAGGCTTCTATAATAGTAATTATGTCAAGGGAGCAAGGCAAGTACTGCAGTACTGAAAGCCCTATTTAGACACACAAAGTATGTAGTGCATGGTGCATTATCAGTATTAAACACAAAGACTTCAAATAAGCCCTAGGATCACAACCAGCAGCACACCTGCATCCATTGCAATAAGACTACATGTCCTGCATCCTCATTCTGAGTAAAAGATTAAGAAAACACTTGAGGTGAGAGATCAGCACAGCAGCCAGGGAAGTGGCAATTTCAAAAGGAAATATCACCAAATGCTCCCTCTGTGTTAGGCCTTTTTCACGTGGGATGTTGACCTGCTTGTTTGGCACATCGGTCCGAGGCAGATAATTTCGGTGCTTGCTCTTTCCCACGCTGCACCTGACCTGGGTGTGGCCATAGACATGTCAATGGCTGGGCAGAGGTGTAATTAGGGTGCCAGACCTCAAATTACTTCTCCCTCCAAGTTACTACGACTGAGAGGGGGAATAATAAACGCCACCTGGTATTTTAGCGGCAGCAGGGTGAGCTGTCATTCGTCTCACCCTGCGCCCAAGTGACCGGGCAGCCGAATGCCATGAGTGAAGAAGGCCTTCCTTACTGGGAAGGCCTTCCCAGTAACTGGGGAGGCTCCCTTTGCCATATCGACTTGTTCATTTGGCACTTTTATTGGCCTGATGAAGCGGGCTTGGACCCGCGAAACGCGTTGTCTGTGCTAAATAAAAATCTTTTGTCATATACAAGGATTTTGTTATTGAGGTAAGCCACCTCATATTATTTCCTCGATTTTAAGCTGTTTTTAGATGCTTTTATTTCAACCTCTTCACCTTCAATTGTGCATTCCTTACTGGGAGTTCAGATTTCTTACAAGTGTATACATACAAGTTAGAGACGACAAAGTGGTTTATGATGCAATCTGTTTTGTACAAAATTTCTGCAGTATCTGATTTTATATATTTTTTTCTTTCGTTTTTGATGGTCAGGAACATTCAGGGAGAGTTTTCCGTCTACAGTTTGATGAATTCCAGATAGTCAGCAGTTCTCACGATGACACTATCCTCATCTGGGACTTTCTAAACGATCCTGCAGCACATGCAGACTCCTCCCACTCACCATCTAGAACATACACCTACATCTCCAGATAAATGACACTAACTAGTACCTCACCTATTGCACAGGTAAGTCCTGCACTGCTTATAGCCTTGACTTCTTAGGTCTGTCTCCTCCTGGTTCCCAGTGAAGAACAGAGGGCAGGTGGATGTTTCTATGACAGTCATAGTACTGTAAAGTAGAGATATTACATAAATCTGATTATATTTGTAATATGCAAGCTAAATCCAACCTTAGGGTTTTTGAAAATTTTTTTTGCTTGCTTTTTTTCCCTTTTTTTTTTTTTTTTTTAAAGCAATGCATAATGAATATATTATTTTAAAATGTTTTTATCTAGTTGACTATTAATACATGCATAAACAGGTAAATATTTCTTTTAAATTTAAAAATCGCCATTTGTAGCCAGCAGGTGGGCTACCTTGGCAAAAGAGGCACAACATCGTCTTGTTGCCTTCCATTTCTTGGTAAATTGGGAGTAACAACTCCCGCACCTATGGAAAAAGACCTAGGGGGATGGGGAATTATTATGAAATCTAAACCACCTCTAGTAAGTGGGCTTACAGATATCCCCTGCCCTCTACGATGTCTGGAATGAGTATAAGGGTACCCTTGGCACTGCTTTATCGATCACCAATGCAAACCCATAGGGAAACAGTTGATGACACTGGTTTTCAGGTGTGTAGCAAGTACAGCAGAGTCCCCATTATCTGGTATTCAGGCAACTGGGAATACACTTTCGGGGTGTTTAAGGAGGTCTTGGAGGTATTTGAAATAATTACCAGGCCTCCAGCGATGTCTGGCAGTCTCCCCGTACCTCCATGCCGGCTCTTAGCGGCTGTCCTGATGCGGGTCATGTTGGATGCACGGAGGACACCACAAAGCTGTTTGAAGCCAGCGAAGAGATATGGGGAGACTGCCAGACATTGCTGGAGGCTCGGTGAGTTTCGCAGGGGGAAGTTTGTGCTCTTTTAGCCGGTTGTTCAAGCAACCGGCAAGCATATGTATCTGGCATCAGGGTACTATGCTGTAATTGGGCGCTGGTGGCCAGCTGGGTAATATTGGCGCTGAATAAAGTGGAAGGTTAATTGCGGCTATAACAGCACCCAGTGTATAATTGTGGCACTGAAGGTGCACATTTCAAACGCAATTTAGCAGCAGAGGGCAGTGCAGATATTTGCGGAGGGACAATTTAGTGACGGAGATTGTAGCGCAGATAATGGTGGAGGAAGATATGTTAATGTTAGGAGTAGACAGAGGATTAGGTGAAGTGATAGTAGAATATAGGTATTTATACTGATATTGTACTATCTGTATTACCCAGTGCCCAATAGTAGAATAATAATTTTACCAATATTCTACTGGCGGTTCCACCTGGGACCCAAATTATGGAGTATTCTTTTATGCCATCAGATGACACCTTCGTAATACAAGTTTTCAAGTAGCTTGTGAGGTGGAACATGAATCTTTCATGCACATTCACCCAATTGTACATATATGCAATTTATTATTTATAGAATTTAAAAAACTGTGTAATGTTTTGTTACTCTGTTCTGCTTCTTGACAGCCCAGTAATTCCTTTCTTTTGTTTTATACAGGACTTTATATGAAAAAAAAATCTGGCAACTGAATCACCTTCGAATGCCGGGAATATAAACTATTTACTTGACCAGTATTTGTTGCAAAGGAAAGACCTGTTGTCTTGACACACCCTGGAATAATGCAGTCAGACAGCCCGAGCCAACCTGCACAGTGGACTGCTGCTATCAGAAGAGATGTTTGATTTTTCTTAATTTTAAGTCCATCATTGGTACAGGGATGGATGCTCATCTCGTGTAGCTAGAGGCTTGCACACTCCTGTGTCAGTGACAGAGGCTACTTTTAACAAAACTGTTTCCGTGTCGGAAAACAAAGACTCCTCCGGTCACAGATCCTTTAAATATATTTAATTGTCTTGCCAGAATGTCTGTTGCTTAGCTGTAAGCAAAAGAACGATTTCCACTGTGTCCCACACTCACGCTGCTCTCAGATGTGGTTACGTTTGGAAATTTGATGAACTTTTGCGAATACTCGTACAGTGATGAATGGGAATTGGGCTACTTCCTTTCACAAGAATAACTTAACGAGCCCCCATAGTGAAATAAAATTGTACGTTTTATCATAGTAAGCATGGAAAACTTTTTTCCCTTTTTTGTTTTTAAATTATTTTTTTTTCCGGTTTATTTTATTTTTCAGTGTTTCTTGTATATTCACTTTTTCATTTTTTTGTCATTGTAACAGATCATGTGTTGTAGTACCCTGTATAGTTATGTATGGGCCATTAAAACCTTAGATTAAAAAAAAAAGATTATACATTTTATTATCAAATAGGGGAAAAAATCATATCCAAAGACTTTTCCTCTATTTGTATGTGTGATTATTTGTGCCCTTTAGAAGGATCTTTTTTCCAATTAATTTATATTTGTTTGAGCATTTCGTATGATATCTTAAGTGTTTGTAATTTGTGTAGTGTCCATACAACAAAACATCAAGCTTTCCATCCTCTTCTCAGTTAACTTTTAAGGTTTTCTGTTTCAACGTTATTTAATTCACTTGTGTGCATTACTGATAAGCTACCACTACTTACTTTAAAAAATACTTAGTCATATATATTTTTTTTATTAGTCTTTATGTTATACTGCCCTGTTTCAAAAGTAGTATGTGCTGACTTTTTTTTCAAGTTACTATGATTTAAAGCAAAGAAGTACATTTTCTTTCTTCCGTTGAAACACATTTTTGTTAGAAAATTGCAGCTCTTCATGTTTTGATTAGTTACGTTTTTGTTTTCGTTTTGTTATGATGTGCTACAAGCAGAAATCTGCCAGCAAATATGCAAGTTCTTTTGCATGGCATAAATATAGTTGGCCACATACAATCAGTAGTTCTGCAAGATCCTGTCAAATCATTTCCCCAAGCTGGCTGCTAAAAATATTATTTTCCCTCTATTTTATATCTTGCTTGCCCCTTAAACACAACTGCTGGATAAATCAGCTTTGAATGCTTCACTGTTGCTGTAGTAGATGTTGATTTTACAGATTATTAGAGAGAGGATCATCACATGTAAAATTAAAAAAAAATTATACAGAAAGAAGTCTGTTCATTTATAACAAAGAGGGAAATAGTCCTTAAAATCTGCTGATTTATTAATTGAAAATTGATATAAGTATATTATAACAGATTTATTGTTCTGCTCTACAGATAACGTGCAAACGTTGCAGTAGCATTTATTGGAAACCACAATTCTGTTATCTGTAGATAAACTGCTGAATCTTCAAAAAGTCTTTTTCATATTTAGTCTTACCATCTTAATTTCATTAATCCCAAATTTGTAATTGTTATGGCGGATTCCCAATTACAATTATTTTGTATCAAGATTTTTTAATGCTCTACTTTGTTGGGACGTGTGTGAAATTCTATGTTCTAAATGATATTGTTTTAAAAGTTTGGAAAGCATTTAGGAAAAAGTCTGACCTATCTATGGACTTGAAATCCTACTCATCTCCGTTTTATGCATATTCAAAGAAGTTATCCCTAAGATGACAAATTTATTATGGTGTCAGAATAACTTTTCCTGCATTTCTCACCATCTACCTTTAATTCCTCTATTTCCTTACAGGCAATTTTACTGTATTTTATGTCAAAAATTACATAGTACTCAAAGTATTTTTATTTTTACTGTCAAAGTGGTTATGCAATTTTTTTCAATCATAATAGTCACAAAAGTTTCACCCTAGAATTCTGTGCATGCACACAATAAATATGCATGCACACTACATTAAAGTTTTACACCTCAACCTTCATATTTGAATCAAATACATGAGACTTAACAGTTAAAAGTCCAGTTGCATTAAAAAAACAACAACACAAGAAGTAAGAATCAGAAGATCATCGCTGACAGCTGAAATAAAGCTAACGGGAATAGTGTAGAAGGTACATCAAGTCTGTTTCTGTTAATCTTGAAGAAGTTTATCAATTTTAGCTATTATTTTCTGACAGCTGCTGGGCTGAAGTAGGAAAAAAAAAGCTCTCAAATTGTTCTTCGACCCATCTCGACGAGACTGCGTACTGACGAGAAGGAAGATGAATTAGGAAAGTTGAAGTTTATTTCCTTCAGTGTTTTTATGCTCTGTTCATGTTTTCTATTCCCAAGTTTCTCAGACCATTTTCTAATACTAAGCAGTGGAATGTAGAGTTTCATTTGTAAGGATGTTATTTGACCCCCAGGCATGCTTTAATTATAGTGAATTCAGTGGAAGCATACATCACGGGTATTGGGTAAAAGCGTTGATAGCCTTTGTAATCTTCAGTCTCACCTCTTAAACTTGTAATAAAAATGAAAGATGACCAGCCATCTTTCTTTAGTACAGTGTCTTAACATCATGTGTCCTTCCTTTTAATGATCCTAATAGTGCTTAATTAGCCCCTCAACATTTTTTGTGTTTGTTTTATGTGTGTGAACAATTTATTTTATTTATTCTTAACCCCGAGATAAAATACACAAAAAAAAGGCACAAAGTCAGACTTTTTCTTGATCAATACATAAAAAACATTTTTGTTGTGCAGCTGCAGTGCAAAATCTAATTACTCAAGAGAAAATAGTCCTTAAAGGATATCTGAGGTGGCAAATTACTGTAAATCTAGCTTTATTTACCTGGGGCTTCTCCCAGCCCTATAAGTCAGTTGTGTCCCTTGATAAAGCTCCGGTCTTCTCCTGGGTCCCGCTGGCAGCCTCTGAAGGTTCACCAACCCCAGATCGGTCGGCATCTTGTGCGCAAGTGCAGGCGCTTGAACGTGCCCACATCATCGGGAGCATACTGCAACGGTGCAGTATGCTCCTGGTGACTTGGGCACATTCGCGCATGGGGTATCCTTTATGGGAACTAGAGGATGTGCAAAGTAAAGGTTTTCCTCTTGTTATCAGTTATTGTACTTAATCTTTAAATATGGTCTTTCTCTTGTTTATAATTTGCTTTGACATATTTATGAAAACTGTATTTTGAACTATAGAAAACTAGGAACCATATACAATTCACTTTTTCTCCTGAGTTTTTTCCTAGGTGATCTTTTCAAACTTGTCAATAAAATGCCATTTAAAGGGACCCCGAGCAGTGTCTGAAATTAAGAGTACAACTTACTTGGGGCTTCTTCCAGCTCAACATAGGCGGCGAGGTCCCCCGGCGTCTTCCTGGCTCCTCTCCTTGTGCCTCCACCGACCCCGTTACCGGCAACACCCGGGCCGGGTGTCGGGACAGCTCTTCCTGGTTAATGACACATGGCGACATCACGCCGGCTGCTTCGTGTCATCACGGCGGCAGGCGTGACAGGTCTGCGCATGCGCGGAAAACCCGCGCATGTGTAGAGTTTTTCCCAATGTTTCCTATCTTTCCAAAGGTTTACCATATTAATAGGTGGGGCATTTGGTACCATCAGTGCTCCAGCCACCCTAGCAAAAAAAATGTTTTGCCAAAAAAAGTGTAACTCCACAGTCATAATAAAAGAAATAAAAGCCGTAGGCTTCAGATCACATGTATGCACTGAAAATATGTATAACATTGCTGTCCCTGCCATGCCTAGATGAATTAAAACTCTGGATGTCGGCACATGAGCTTAGCTCCACTTTCATATGATTTTCCTGTAGCTGTGAGTACACTGACGTGCTTGAATTACACACTTAATGAATGGGGGAATTTGGGTGTAAAATGGATTTTTGGAGCAGATTTGTGCGTTAACAGTGAACTGTCACTGTCCCTGATAAGACATAATTGATCATGTCTCAAAAACAATGGCGAGTTGCAGACTAAGCCAGAAAGGTAAATTTAAAAACCTTAAACTACAAAAAAGATTTGATGTTGATGCAATATGCAGTATCTTTTTAAAGTGAACCTTCTCCAAAAAATGCTATGCTAGCTATCCCTCTGTTTTATTTCATGTTTAAAAAAATGTAACAGCAGATTTAATGTTTTATTTTCTCTGCTGAATGACACATTCTTTCAAGTACCCCAAAGCTAAAATGTATTAACCATTGACCATTTTTATATTTATCCTGCACCCAAAAGCTGTTCTCTACCAGGAAAGCATTTTATGGCTGAAATTCCTTATCAATGAAGGTTACTCTGTAGTCTGATTAGGTATTGATTGGAGAGAAAGTGACACATGCATACCTGAACGGTTAACTTTTTCAGGTGGAAAAAGAGAAAACACACAACCTAGTTATGTATATGCTTGGCACTGTACATACACATGTCTATTTCATCATGCCACATGTCCCTCTTGGTACAGTTTAAAGGGATACTGTAGGGGGGTCAGGGGAAAATGAGTTGAACTTACCCAGGGCTTCTAACTGTCCCCCGCAGACATCCAGTGTTGGCGCAGCCACTCACCGATGCTCCGGCCCCGCCTCCGGTTCACTTCTGGAATTTCAGACTTTAAAGTCTGAAAACCACTGCGCCTGCGTTGCCGTGTCCTCGATCCCGCTGATGTCATAAAGAGCGCACAGCGCAGGCCCAGTATGGTGTGTGTCTGCGCAGTACACTCCTGGTGACACCAGCGGGAGCGAGGACACCGGCGTGAAGGCGCAGTGGTTTTCTGACTTTAAAGTCAGAAATTCCAGAAGTGAACTGGAGGCGGGGCCGGTGCATCGGTGAGTGGCTGCGCCAACACAGGATGTCTGCGGGGGACCATCAGAAGCCCTGGGTAAGTTCAGCTCATTTTCCCCCGACCCCCCTACAGTATCCCTTTAAATGAAAGTGGAGATAAGCTTTTATATTGCTGATGAGCCTGGTCAGAAGAGATTGAATTGTGGGTAAGCAGTGGAGTTCTGTGTGGAGGCTTTAATATATTTAATTATACTTGTATTTATTGTTTAAAATGGTATCAGGATATCTTACATCTGCTTAAGGGGAAGGTCCAAGCAAAATAAAAAAATGAGTTTCACTTACCTGGGGCTTCTACCAGCCCCATGCAGCCATCCTGTGCCCTCGTAGTCACTCACTGCTGCTCCAGTCCCCCGCTGGCAGCTTGCCGACCTCGGAGGTCGGCGAGCCGCATTGCGTAAATTTTTACACATTCCCGCTAGTGCAGGAACATTAACACATACATGTTTACGCGTTACTGGTCCAATGCGTAAATTTTTACGCGTTGCACCACTAATGTAGTGTGAATTTACAGTATATTATACGGAATGATCCATATGCAACGGTAAACCAGGAAGCTTTCTTTGTGCCAAAAAGTTTTTTTTTTTCCTTCCTCTTCTTCGGGATGCTGTTGTCACCTGATAAATTTTACTGCCAAAGAATAATTGAGCATTAAGTATTACAAAACAAAGTATACACATAAGGACGAATGGTGTAGAGT
Organism: Hyperolius riggenbachi; assembly: GCF_040937935.1. NCBI lineage: Eukaryota > Metazoa > Chordata > Amphibia > Anura > Hyperoliidae > Hyperolius > Hyperolius riggenbachi. Next base: position 107,025,972 of record NC_090655.1, read on the forward strand.
AGTACCATTGTCCTCCTTAGGCTAAATGTTTGCCGATGACGTGACTGAATCCCATTGGTTTCACACTGACTTATAAGTGTTCACTTGACTGTTGTCATGACCTACTAAACGCATTAAGGTTTAGGCATTTGGTGGGAATGAATGATCTATCGTGAGGACGATGTGAGTCTGTTGTGGAAATATTAATAATGGATTGTGCATATGTTAGGGCTCATTTCCACTATCGCGAATTCGCATGCGTTTTTCGCATGCAAATTCGCATAGCAATACAAGTGAATGGGACTGTTTCCACTTGTCAGGATTCCTTTGCGTTTTTTTGATGCGAAAAAATTCGCATGGCAGAGCCATCAGAATTCGCATATCGCATACCGCTATGCGAATCGCATACAATGTATTTAATAGGAAATTCGCATGAGGTTTGGGTATGCGAATTTTCATGCGAATTTTCATGCGAATTCGCATAGAAACAATGGAAAAGCACACCAGCACTGCCATGGTTAAATTCGCATACATCGTCATCCAGGCGAATTCGCGTGCGAATACGCATGAAAATTCGCATAGACCCGCATGCGAATTTCGCATCCGCATGCGAATTTTTACCGTGGCGATTCGCACCGCACAAGTGGAAATGCAGCCTTACTGTATCCTCTGCAGTACTTTTTGGTAAACAAGATTATTGACATTAACATAACTTGTGGGTGTAGGGATTAATACAAAAAATGTAAGTCCATAACTTGAAAGAAGGTTCTCATTTTAATTTATTAGGTGCTTTGTGAATCTTTTAACACATTTAGCTTTTTAGTTTAGTGGCTATCAGTGAGTAAGCTATGGATACATTTTCTAAGGACAAATGTAGCAATGAAAAGTACATGCAGGTTTAATTTTCTTTTCTTTCATTTTAAGTGTTTTGATTTATTGTCAAAGAAGATGACTCAAAACTTTATTTCTGATTTATGTATTACCACTTTATAGCTTTCTTTCAGTGATCTATTCAAATATTTATTGCAGGGCAATATTTAATTTTATGAACATCTCAGAATCCTCTTTTCTTTTTTTTTTTTTTTTAATGAAAAAGATTCAAGTGTTACACCACAAAATAAAAATAATAATAGATTTGTTTGTTGCGTGATGTATGCTGCGTACCAATGCATGGAGAAATACTTGATAAAATGTATGAGTTTGTTGATCGGGTAAACCTATGTATGTTCAAGCAAAATTTAATAGGATTTTTTTTTAATCATGCTCGAAAAAAACACTGTAATACCAGACAATTGTATTCACCAATGTGTATGTTGAGTATTGGGTGTGATTTTTCTGTTGTGTTTCTACACCAACTTAAAAGAGTAAGCACTGATTTTCTTGAACTCCATCTATTACCCAATATATCCCTAGAAATATCTGTAGATTTGTGAATGAGGATTTATGCAAAGATTATACTAAACTAATCGCACCTCCTTCATATGCCAGTTAGACTTTTTTATTATTTTAGTCTTATGCAGATGTAATGCTTTTAATCTGTTTTACATAAAACAATTGCTTGGGAAGTTTTCCTCATTGGTAAAGGTCCACATTTTTTTCTTAAAGGGAACCTTAACTGTAAAAAAATGAGTTTTACTTACCTGGAGCATCTACCAGCCCCCTGCAGCCATCCTGTGCCCTCGCAGTCACTCATGGCTCCTCTGGTCCCCCTCTGCCAGCTAGTTTCGTTTTTGCCAATTGGGAGTCGGCCGGCCGCCATGCGCCAACACTTTTTTTTTTTTTTTTTTTTTTTTTACAATTAAGGTTCCCTTTAAATCCTGCTAAGTGATCTCTAGAAACCATTACTATAATCTGTCATCTGGCATCTGTCTTCAGATACATTTAGACTAAGTCAGCCAATCATAAAACAGTAGAGAAAGCACACCAAAAACAATAAGTTAAATTACTTTTTTTTTTAACCCTTTTTTTGCTTTGCTTCTAATTTGCTTTGAAAAATCACATAAAATGTTTTTCTTTCTGATCTAAAGTTTGTATGTCTTTACCAAAGTCCATATACATGTCCACAAAGCATGTCTACAGCTCTTGTTTTTCCAACAAAATAAAATAAGTTCTACTAGGCAGAGCCCTAAAGTTTCTCAAGCTGTCTGTCTCTCTAGATTTTCTTACTTCCCAGGCATGTATTATTAACTAGCTACCTAAGCCCGTTTAAAAACGGGCTAGGTATGTCACTGGGCATGCGCCCGGCGCAAGTGAGCAATCGCACGCCCACCCACCCCATGCATGCGCACACACCCGCCCGCCCCTTGGCCCGTCATCCCTTGCCGTGCATCACTCCCCCTCAGTGTCTCTGCGTCCCTGCACATGCGCAGAGCGCATGTGGGACACACACAGGACCTTTTATCGTGGATGTGCCCAACCGCTTCTCTCTACATATACACTTCAGTGGATTTCACTTGGTGGGCTTGGTGCACTTCAGTGAGCCTGTTGGCTGGTCCTGTGCACCTTTTCTGTTGTGTCACCTAACTCTGCTAAGCCCTTTCCAAAGTTCCACTTTCTTTGTTATATTGAGCTCTGGTATACAAAAAAATGCATATCTGATCAATTTTATTTTTTGAGTACATCACTGCTCGCAACTGTACCAACCAAACAACTGCTAATTTTTACAATGAACATCACATTAAATTGATGAATTAGTTGAAGACATTTGAAGTTGGGTGGAAGAGGAAGATTCTTTTCAAATTTTTCCTAATGCCTTATTTCAGTAATACAGCTTTTTCAATTAATATCACTTTCAGCTCTGGGCTTCCCTAGCAGAACAGAATTTTTTTCTTATTCCCAGTAATGATTTGATAAAGCAATTTACCAAAGAGGGCTCCTTTTTTGTATCCCACAGCTAAAGCTAGGAATGAACCGTTGATATACATGTAGGCCTGCCTTGGCCACAGCTCCAAAAAAGGATAGCTGTTGTCAAAGCTTGTCAATTCAAACCAATTTCATAACTAGCAAAGGAAAAATCGCTCAATAACATGCTATTCCTCAATTTAAAATATAAAATGCATACTTTATAGAAATTGTTTTTTTTTTCTTTAATCCTTTTGCAAATCAGTTCTGAAATTCTCATATAGTTTTTCAAAATGTTGATTGTTTTATTGACAATATACTGTACAATTGTATCACATTTAAAGGAACCATAAATGTTAAAGTGAAATTGTCATTATACTACATATTGGCCTTGCGAACATTTTTAAATGAAATTTAGGTTATTTAAATTCTCTCTTCCTACCATTATTAACAACTGGTCTACATTTTGGGACTGTGCGATGTAGAGTTTTTCAAGAATATATGTGTTTGCCCATAACGCTCTTAAAGAGTTGTTGCCTTACTCCTAAATAAAAGCTTTTCTGATCATATTCTAAAAAAAATACTACAAATGTGTTGGGCTGGTAAATATCCATTCCCCAAATTTGAAACAAATGATGGAAAACTGTGATTGTTGATGTGACGTGTTGTACCTCTCTGTACACTTGTGATAGGATAATGGTATTTTCCACTGTTCAAGTGGAAACTGAAATATGATAATAAAATAAGCAAATGCAATGATGGCCTCCTTTTTCTGCTTTCACATCTTATACAGAGTAGACTTAGATCTAAAATTGTAACATGATTCTTCATTTTCAAACTAAATCGGTCTACACTTAACACAAACATACATATATATATATATTAATGTGCGTGCGTGTGTGGATAGATAGATAGATAGATAATGAATATTTTAAATGTATATTGTAGTGTATGTTGTATATAATTAATATTATAATTATAAGATCTAGTTTATGATTTTATATACAGTCAGTCAAGGACAGTATTCTGTTTTTAGTTAGTTTTTTTTCCTCCTATATTTGGTGATCTTGAGCTCACTTCCACTACCCACTACTTGGCGGGGAGGCAAGTCCTAAAGGCAGCTGTAGATTGTCAGTACTGTGGAGATGTGTGCGGCTACTCCCACTTGGAAAGACTTGCACACTTTTTTTCTTTTTAATTCACTCCAAGAATTATGAATGCGACTACAAGCGCCATAAACTGGTGTTTTAACCACCCTGGCGTTCTGATAAGATCGCCAGGGAGGCTGCGGGAGGGTTTTTTTTTAATAAAAAAAAAACTATTTCATGCAGCCAACTGAAAGTTGGCTGCATGAATGCCCACTAGATGGCGCTCCGGAGGCGTTCTTCCGATCGCCTCCGGCGCCCAGAATAAACAAGGAAGGCCGCAATGAGCGGCCTTCCTTGTTTTGCTTAGATCGTCGCCATAGCGACGAGCGGAGTGACGTCATCGACGTCAGCCGACGTCCTGACGTCTGCCGCCTCCGATCCAGCCCTTAGCGCTGGCCGGAACTATTTGTTCCGGCTGCGCAGGGCTCGGGCGGCTGGGGGGACCCTCTTTCGCCGCTGCTCGCGGCGAATCGCCGCAGAGCGGCGGCGATCGGGCAGCACACGCGGCTGGCAAAGTGCCGGCTGCGTGTGCTGCACTTTATTTCATGCAAATCGGCCCAGCAGGGCCTGAGCGGCAGCCTCCGGCGGTGATGGACGAGCTGAGCTCGTCCATACCGCCAGGCTGGTTAAAGAACTTAAAAAATTGTGTATGGCAACCTTGACCCTCACACAAAGCCTAAGGGTGCATATGCATACACTGTGATTGTCGCCCACAGAGACTAAGACTTTATTCCTTGGGCAACAGTTCAGCACTGATTGCTGTATAGACATGTCACTAGGCAAAAGCCTAGCGATGCATTTGGTTGCTATGGAAGGAGGAGGAGGGATAAAGGTATAGCACATAGGTTAACCACTTTGTCCTCCTTGACGTAGAAGTACGTCAAGGAGGCCATGTGCGCGCCCGATCGCCCGCATGCATGCGCGCTCCCGGCCATCGATCGTTAGCCCAGGAATCCAAGAATCGGCCATGGTGCCCGATCACTGATTCCTCTCCCCCGCAGAAAAAGCGACAGCTTCTCTCGGAAGCTGCCTCCTATGTCCCTCTAAGCGTACATTGTACGTTTAGAGTGATTTCATGTAAACAAACTCAAGGTTGCCATCTTGTGGCCAAAAAGTAAAACTACATATAAATAAAAAAAAATGCACATATATTTACTCAAAACAAATACTATTTACATCCCACCCTCCCAAAAATACCCACATAAAATGTTTAATAATAAATAAAAAAAAATTACAATAAAAAAAACACAAATATCCTAAGTCTCTAAAACTTTTTAAATATCTATGTAAAGATGAAATATATCTATTTTTTTTTTTTTTATAAGCTTGTAAATAGTGATGGATGCAAAACGGAAAAAAATGCTCTTTTATTTCCAAATAAAATATTGTCGCCATACATTGTGATAGGGACATAATTTAAAGAGAATCTGTACTCTAATATTCTTACACTAAAAAGCATACCATTCTATTCCTTATTTTCTTCTGTGCCCCTCTGTGCTGTTTCTGCCACTCTCTGCTGCAATCCTGGCTTGTAATTAACAGTTTTAGGCAGTGTTTACAAACAAACTAACCAGCTTGTAATAGGCTCATATAAGCAGAGTGTGTGAGTCATACAGAGTGTGCAGGGGGCCTGCAGAGGGTGTGTATCCCTTCTAACCAATCACAAGCAGCCCTGCACATTCCACACATTCAAGCATTAGCCCGACAGACACGACAGAGGAAAGGAGATGAGATTTAATACAGAGACAGTGCAATTAGGAAAGGCGGCAGTAAGCCAGAGCACATTAGAACAGGCATAGGAACTTATAGGATAGAAGAACTAAGGCTGACAAATTTGTTACAGAGTCTCTAAACGGTGAAATAACCGGGACAAATGGGCAAATACAATACGTGGGTTTTAATTATGGAGGCATGTATTCTTTTAAAACTGAGAAATAATGAATTTTTTCAGTTTTTTTTCTTATTCATACTGTTAAAATGCATTTACAGTAAGGTAGTTCTTAGCAAAATGTACCACCCAAGGACAGCCAAATTGGTGGCAGAAAAAACAAAATATAGATCAGTTCATTGTGATAAGTAGTGAATAAGTTATAGGCTAATGAATGGGAGGTGAACATTGGTCGAATGCATAAAGTGAAAACGACCGAGGGCTTAAGTGGTTAAGTATACAGGAAAAGAAAGGTTACAGATAAGAATTTTGAGTGCAGCTGGGAAAATAGATTACAGGATAATTATCTTAATTACTAAGAAAAATAAAATTTCCGGCTGCAATGAGGATATGAGCAGTTGCACATCTCTAAGCTCCTTTGCACGTGGGCCCATTACATCATTATCTTGCTAAAATCTGCCACCACTGGGGTCTTGCAGACACTCCAGTTACCTACCGCCTCCTTTTTTCCGGCCAAGATTGGACCTAAGAAAAGTGAGAAGGGAAAATACAGCCGGACAGACTAAGTTGCCAATGTTCTTGGCGTATAGGACCACCATGTACCATCTGCAAATCATGTCTCCTCGGCAGAGGCCCAGTCTATCCTTGCAGCCATATCGCCATTGCAATCCTCCCTCGGGCACCTTTACCATTAAGTAGGGGGAGGGTAAAGGTGGAGGCTGTGCCAGGATGGCCGTAAGTTACACGAACATGTGGCTGATACTGAGACCCAGATCTTGCAACTTTAGGCCAATACTAGGTCACTCCCGGCACACCTTCGCACAGTACTAGGCCACATTAAAACTATTGTTGCCTGTCAAGAGGACATGGAAAATATGCTTCCCAGGTCAAACATCTGCCTGAGCAGGCATGAAAAGACCCTGTTCACTTCCTGGACGAGTTGCTTAATGGCCAATAACAGGAGGGAAGCAGTCACCACAGCCTACTCAGTAGAGAGGGCTCACCACATAATTGGTAGGCCTAGTCCCACCGGTGCCCCTCTGTACCCTTTATGTAATGAATGGCGGAGATGCCGCCGCGCGGTCTGGCGGCGGGGCGGCTGTCTCCGCGCTCAGACCGGCGGTTTCCGCACAGCGACATGTGTCTGGTTTGTCTGGGCCTTCTAGTGCACACGGAGGGAGAGTTACGCGTGCGCTAGAGGACAGGACCTTTATGCCAACAGGAGAGGGATCAGCTGATCCGGACGATCAGCTGATCCCAGCAGAACTCCTGATTGGCTGGGGGCGG